>NW_027621167.1:70000-88578 GCF_964198595.1 Lampetra fluviatilis
GTGTGTGTGGTGTGTGGTGTCGTGTGGTGTGTAGTGTGGTGTGTAGTGTGGTGTGTAGTGTGGTGTGTGGTGTGGTGTGTAGTGTGGTGTGTGTGTGGTGTGTGGTGTGTGTGTGGTGTGTGGTGTGTGTGTGGTGTGTGGTGTGTGTGTGGTGTGTGGTGTGTGTGTGGTGTGTGGTGTCGTGTGGTGTGTAGTGTGGTGTGGTGTGTGGTGTCGTGTGGTGTGTAGTGTGGTGTGGTGTGTGGTGTGGTGTGTGGTGTCGTGTGGTGTGTAGTGTGGTGTGTAGTGTGGTGTGTAGTGTGGTGTGTGGTGTGGTGTGTAGTGTGGTGTGTGTGTGGTGTGTGGTGTGTGTGTGGTGTGTGGTGTGTGTGTGGTGTGTGGTGTGTGTGTGGTGTGTGGTGTCGTGTGGTGTGTAGTGTGGTGTGGTGTGTGGTGTCGTGTGGTGTGTAGTGTGGTGTGGTGTGTGGTGTGGTGTGTGGTGTCGTGTGGTGTGTAGTGTGGTGTGTAGTGTGGTGTGTAGTGTGGTGTGTGGTGTGGTGTGTGGTGTGGTGTGTGGTGTGTGGTGTGTGTGGTGTGTGGTGTGTGTGTGGTGTGTGGTGTGTGGTGTGTGTGTGGTGTGTGGTGTCGTGTGGTGTGTAGTGTGGTGTGGTGTGTGGTGTCGTGTGGTGTGTAGTGTGGTGTGGTGTGTGTGTGGTGTGTGGTGTCGTGTGGTGTGTAGTGTGGTGTGGTGTGTGGTGTCGTGTGGTGTGTAGTGTGGTGTGTGGTGTGGTGTGTGGTGTCGTGTGGTGTGTAGTGTGGTGTGTAGTGTGGTGTGTAGTGTGGTGTGTGGTGTGGTGTGTAGTGTGGTGTGTGTGTGGTGTGTGGTGTGTGTGTGGTGTGTGGTGTGTGTGTGGTGTGTGGTGTGTGTGTGGTGTGTGGTGTCGTGTGGTGTGTAGTGTGGTGTGGTGTGTGGTGTCGTGTGGTGTGTAGTGTGGTGTGGTGTGTGGTGTGGTGTGTGGTGTCGTGTGGTGTGTAGTGTGGTGTGTAGTGTGGTGTGTAGTGTGGTGTGTGGTGTGGTGTGTAGTGTGGTGTGTGTGTGGTGTGTGGTGTGTGTGTGGTGTGTGGTGTGTGTGTGGTGTGTGGTGTGTGTGTGGTGTGTGGTGTCGTGTGGTGTGTAGTGTGGTGTGGTGTGTGGTGTCGTGTGGTGTGTAGTGTGGTGTGGTGTGTGGTGTGGTGTGTGGTGTCGTGTGGTGTGTAGTGTGGTGTGTAGTGTGGTGTGTAGTGTGGTGTGTGGTGTGGTGTGTGGTGTCGTGTGGTGTGTAGTGTGGTGTGTAGTGTGGTGTGTAGTGTGGTGTGTAGTGTGTTGTGTGGTGTGGTGTGTAGTGTGGTGTCGTGTGGTGTGTAGTGTGGTGTGTAGTGTGGTGTGTAGTGTGGTGTGTAGTGTGGTGTGGTGTGTAGTGTAGTGTGGTGTGGTGTGTAGTGTGGTGTGTGGTGTGGTGTGTAGTGTGGTGTGGTGTGTAGTGTGGTGTGTGGTGTGGTGTGTAGTGTGGTGTGGTGTGTAGTGTGGTGTGGTGTGTGGTGTGGTGTGTAGTGTGGTGTGGTGTGTGTGTTTGTACTCTGTGTGTGTGTACTGTGTGGGTACTGTTTGTGTACCTTGTGTGTGTGTGTGTGTACCGAGTGTGTACCGTGTGAGTGTCTGTGTGAGTGTCTGTGTGTGTCTGTGTGTGTGTCTGTGTGTATCTGTGTGTGTATATCTCTGTGTGTGTATCTCTGTGTGTGTGTCTCTGTGTGTGTATCTCTGTGTGTGTGTCTCTGTGTGTGTATCTGTGTGTGTGTCTCTGTGTGTGTATCTCTGTGTGTGTATCTCTGTGTGTGTATCTCTGTGTGTGTGTCTCTGTGTGTGTAACTCTGTGTGTGTATCTCTGTGTGTGTGTCTCTGTGTGTGTATCTCTGTGTGTGTGTCTCTGTGTGTGTATCTGTGTGTGTGTCTCTGTGTGTGAATCTCTGTGTGTGTATCTCTGTGTGTGTGTCTCTGTGTGTGTAACTCTGTGTGTGTATCTCTGTGTGTGTGTCTCTGTGTGTGTAACTCTGTGTGTGTAACTCTGTGTGTATCTCTGTGTGTGTATCTCTGTGTGTGTGTGTGTATCTCTGTGTGTATATCTCTGTGTGTATCTCTGTGTGTGTATCTCTGTGTGTGTATCTCTGTGTGTGTAACTCTGTGTGTGTGTCTCTGTGTGTGTAACTCTGTGTGTGTATCTCTGTGTGTGTATCTCTGTGTGTGTATCTCTGCGTGTGTAACTCTGTGTGTGTATCTCTGTGTGTGTGTCTCTGTGTGTGTAACTCTGTGTGTGTGTCTCTGTGTGTGTGTATATCTCTGTGTGTATCTCTGTGTGTGTATCTCTGTGTGTGTATCTCTGTGTGTGTATCTCTGTGTGTGTATCTCTGTGTGTGTATCTCTGTGTGTGTATCTCTGTGTGTGTATCTCTGTGTGTGTATCTCTGTGTGTGTATCTCTGTGTGTGTATCTCTGTGTGTGCATCTCTCTCCACCTGCATCTGCGCGCTGGTGAAGGGTCCATAGACCTCCGCTCCATCCTCCTCCTCCCACTTGTACTGCCACAGCACCTCATCGTCGCCCACCTTAACTTCCTCTGCACACAGACACACAGACACACAGACACACACAGACACACACACACAGACACACACACACAGACACACACACACACACAGACACACACACACACACAGACACACACAGACACACACAGACACACACACAGACACACACAGACACACACAGACACACACACAGACACACACACACACAGACACACACACACACACAGACACACACACACAGACACACACACACAGACAGACACACACACACAGACACACACACACAGACACAGAGATACAACAACCGCCATTCGCCACTAAGTGGCGGTGATGTCACCACGACGCTTGTGCCAGGCCAAGTGCACCTTGAGGCCACGTGAAGTGTCGAACGCCCGCTGGCAGGAGGAGGTCACGGGGCAGACCCAGCAGGTGCCACGGGTTGTACTGCTGTGCCAGGCTAGGTGCATGAGGAGGAGGTCACGGGGCAGACCCAGCAGGTGCCACGGGTCGACTGACCGAGATGACCGAGATGACTGGCTGATGCACCACCTGTGCCCCCTACTGTGCCAACTTGCTGTGCTTTAGCCACCCGGCGCTCCGCTCGTTGTTGTGAGCGTCGCTCCTCCGCCCTCCGTTGTTGTTGGAGGGCGACTGCCTCCAACTGCCCAGTAGCGTCCTGGGTGCACCTAGCCTGGCACCAGTAGCGTCCTTCACGAGCCTCCTCCACTGAGGCCGATCTTGACACCGCTGGTACCAGTCATCGGCAAGTCCACTCAGCTCCACGTCCTCCTGTACCACGTCACTCCGTCTCTTCTCTAGCCCGTGCCGCGGGCGGGTGTGGTGAGTGAATGTGTGAGTGAGTGGGTGAGTGAGTGTATGAGTCAGTGAGTGAGTGTGTGAGTGAGTGAGTGTGTGAGTGTTTGAATGAGTCAGTGAGTGTGTGAGTGAGTTGAGTGAGTAAGTGTGTGAGTGACTGTGTGAGTGAGTGAGTGTGTGTGTGAGTGAGTAGTGAGTGTGTGAGTGAGTGTGTGAGTGAGTGTGTGAGTGAATGTGTGAGTGTGTGAGTGTGTGAGTAGTGAGTCAGTGAGTAGTGAGTCAGTGTGGTGAGTGAGTGTGTAACTGAGTGACTGAGTGAGTGAGCGAGTGACTGAGTGACTGAGTGAGCGAGTGACTGAGTGAGTGACTGAGTGTGTAACTGAGTGACTGAGTGAGTGAGCGAGTGACTGAGTGAGTGAGTGAGTGACTGAGTAAGTGAGCGAGTGACTGAGTGAATGAGTGAGTGACTGAGTGAGTGAGCGAGTTACTGAGTGAGTTAGTGACTGAGTGACTGAGTGAGCGAGCGAGTGACTGAGTGAGTGAGTGAGTAAGTGAGCGAGTGACTGAGTGAATGAGTGAGTGACTGAGTGAGTGAGCGAGTTACTGAGTGAGTTAGTGACTGAGTGACTGAGTGAGCGAGCGAGTGACTGAGTGAGCGAGCGAGTGACTGAGTGAGTGAGTGAGCGAGTGACTGAGTGAATAGTGAGTGAGCGAGTGGTTCGCTCGCTCGCCGTGCGTCAACCCTCACCACCGGCCCCACCCCTCCGGTCGTCGCGACTCAAAGTTTGCACGTCGATCTCCTCGGCAAACATGTCCAGCGCATCCTCAACGTCGTCACCACCACCACCATCAACACCACCACCACCATCACCACCACCACCATCACCACCATCACCACCACCACCACCATCGGCAAACGTCACGGACGCCTTGCTGCGTTTGGCGGGCGGCGGGCCGGAGGAATCATCTCCGGCGTCTCTGCCTCGTTGTTTTTGCTGTTGCGTTGCGGCGGTTGCGGCGGTTGCGGCGGTTGCGGCGGTTGCGGGGGTTGCGGGGGTTGCGGGGGTTGCGAGCGCCCGAAGGCGGTGGGAGATCTTCTCGCGCGTGTCTCCGTAGATCTCGTAGTAGCCAGACTGGATGAGCTCATCCGCCAGGCTGATGAGCTGCGGGAGAGACGAAGCCTGGGTCACTAGCTCGCTCGCTCACTCAGTCAGTCACTCGCTCACTCATTCATTCAGTCAGTCACTCACTCACTCACTCAGTCACTCCCTCACGTATTCAGTCAGTCACTCACTCATTAAGTCAGTCACTCACTCACTCAGTCACTCACTCAGTCACTCACTCACTCACTCACTCGCTCGCTCATTCACTCACTCAGTCACTCGCTCACTCAGTTACAAACTCACACACTCACTCTCTCGCTGACTCGCACACTCAGTCACTCTCTCGCTCGCTCACTCAGTTACACACTCACTCAGTCACTCGCTCGCTCACTCGTACACTCAGTCACTCACTCGCTCGCTCACTCAGTCACTCGGTCAGTTACACACTCACTCGCTCACTCACTTACTCTCTCGCTCACTCATACACTCTCTCACTCGCTCACTCAGTTACACACTCAGTTACACACTCTCTCGCTCACTCATACACTCACTCACTCACTCAGTTACACACTCACTCACTCGTACACTCAGTCACTCGCTCGCTCACTCATCCATTCACTCACCCACTTACTCACCCACTCACGCACCCACTCACTCACTCACCCACTCACCCACTCACTCACCCACCCACTCACCCACTCACTCACCCACTCACTCACCCACTCACTCACTCACCCACTCACCCACCCACTCACCCACCCACTCACTCACCCACTCACCCACTCACTCACCCACTCACCCACTCACTCACCCACTCACCCACCCACTCACTCACCCACTCACGCGTCCACCCACACACTCACTCGTTCACTCACACGAACACTCACACACGGACAAAGACACACACACACAAACACACACAAACACACACGCACAGACAAACACACACACACACACAAACACACACACAGACAAACACACACACAAACACACACACAAACACATACACAGAAAAACACACAGACAAACACACACACAAACACACACACAAAGACAAACACACACACACACAGACAAACACACACACACACGCACACACAAACACACACACACAAACACACACACAAACACTGACAAACAAACACACACACACAAACACACAAACACACACACACAAACACACACACACACAGACACACACAAACACTGACAAACAAACACAAACACACAAACACACACACACGCACAAACACACACACACACAAACACACGCACAAACACACGCACACACACAAACACACACACACAAACACACACACACACAAACACTGACAAACAAACACAAACACACAAACACACACACACAAACACACACACACAAACACACACACACACACAGACACACAAACACTGACAAACAAACACACACACACACACAAACACACACACACACACAAACACACACACACAAACACACGCCCAAACACACGCACACACACACACAGACACACACGCACACACACACACGTACCTTCTGCATCTTCTCACGCTCCTCCCCCTCCTCCATCGCCACCGGCACCGCCTCGCCCTTCCCTCCCTTCTGCTGCTGCTCCCTTGTCCTCTTCGCCACTCCGCCTCTCCCGCCTCTCCCGCCTCTCCCGCCGAGTCTCCTGATGGCTCTCTCCACGCTCTCGCCAGCTTGCAGGAGAGGAAGAATCCCGGTGAGGATGGCCACCTCGTCCACGCCAGAGTCGTCGTCGTCGTCGTCGTCGTCGTCATCGGACTCTTCATCGCCCCCCGAATCTTTGGCAGCGGCGGCGCCGGCAGCGCGGACGGGCTTAGCTACTCCCAGCGGCCTCTCCTTCACTCGCACCTGAGATGGTGAGAGAGATGGTGAGATGGTGAGTGAGATGGTGAGAGAGATGGTGAGATGGTGAGAGAGATGGTGAGAGAGATGGTGAGATGGTGAGAGAGATGGTGAGATGGTGAGTGAGATGGTGAGAGAGATGGTGAGATGGTGAGAGAGATGGTGAGATGGTGAGTGAGATGGTGAGAGAGATGGTGAGAGAGATGGTGAGATGGTGAGAGAGATGGTGAGATGGTGAGAGAGATGGTGAGATGGTGAGTGAGATGGTGAGAGAGATGGTGAGATGGTGAGTGAGATGGTGAGATGGTGAGAGAGATGGTGAGATGGTGAGTGAGATGGTGAGAGAGATGGTGAGAGAGAGATGGTGAGAGAGATGGTGAGATGGTGAGTGAGATGGTGAGTGAGATGGTGAGTGAGAGATGGCGAGAGAGATGGTGAGTGAGATGGTGAGAGAGATGGTGAGTGAGATGGTGAGTGAGATGGTGAGTGAGATGGTGAGAGAGATGGTGAGTGAGATGGTGAGAGAAATGGTGAGAGAGATGGTGAGAGAGATGGTGAGTGAGATGGTGAGAGAGATGGTGAGTGAGATGGTGAGTGAGATGGTGAGAGAAATGGTGAGAGAGATGGTGAGAGAGATGGTGAGAGAGAGATGGTGAGTGAGATGGTGAGTGAGATGGTGAGTGAGATGGTGAGAGAGATGGTGAGTGAGATGGTGAGAGAGATGGTGAGTGAGATGGTGAGAGAGAGATGGTGAGTGAGATGGTGAGTGAGATGGTGAGTGAGATGGTGAGAGAGATGGTGAGTGAGATGGTGAGAGAGATGGTGAGCGAGATGGTGAGTGAGATGGTGAGAGAGATGGTGAGTGAGATGGTGAGAGAGATGGTGAGAGAGATGGTGAGTGAGATGGTGAGTGAGATGGTGAGTGAGATGGTGAGTGAGATGGTGAGAGAGATGGTGAGTGAGATGGTGAGAGAGATGGTGAGAGAGATGGTGAGTGAGATGGTGAGTGAGATGGTGAGTGAGATGGTGAGTGAGATGGTGAGATAGATGGTGAGAGAGAGATGGTGAGTGAGATGGTGAGTGAGATGGTGAGAGAGATGGTGAGTGAGATGGTGAGTGAGATGGTGAGTGAGATGGTGAGTGAGATGGTGAGTGAGATGGTGAGTGAGATGGTGAGTGAGATGGTGAGTGAGATGGTGAGAGAGAGATGGTGAGTGAGATGGTGAGAGAGAGATGGTGAGTGAGATGGTGAGAGAGATGGTGAGTGAGATGGTGAGTGAGATGGTGAGAGAGATGGTGAGTGAGATGGTGAGAGAGAGATGGTGAGTGAGATGGTGAGTGAGATGGTGAGTGAGAGATGGTGAGTGAGATGGTGAGAGAGAGATGGTGAGTGAGATGGTGAGAGAGAGATGGTGAGTGAGATGGTGAGAGAGATGGTGAGTGAGATGGTGAGAGAGATGGTGAGAGAGAGATGGTGAGAGAGATGGTGAGAGAGATGGTGAGTGAGATGGTGAGATGGTGAGTGAGATGGTGAGTGAGATGGTGAGTGAGATGGTGAGAGAGAGATGGTGAGTGAGATGGTGAGTGAGATGGTGAGTGAGATGGTGAGTGAGATGGTGAGAGAGATGGTGAGAGAGATGGGGAGAGAGATGGTGAGAGAGATGGTGAGAGAGAGATGGTGAGTGAGATGGTGAGAGAGATGGTGAGTGAGATGGTGAGAGAGAGATGGTGAGTGAGATGGTGAGAGAGATGGTGAGTGAGATGGTGAGAGAGAGATGGTGAGTGAGATGGTGAGTGAGATGGTGAGTGAGATGGTGAGTGAGATGGTGAGTGAGATGGTGAGTGAGATGGAGAGAGAGATGGTGAGTGAGATGGTGAGTGAGATGGTGAGAGAGATGGTGAGAGAGAGATGGTGAGAGAGAGATGGTGAGAGAGATGGTGAGAGAGATGGTGAGTGAGATGGTGAGTGAGATGGTGAGTGAGATGGTGAGAGAGATGGTGAGAGAGAGATGGTGAGTGAGAGATGGTGAGAGAGATGGTGAGAGAGAGATGGTGAGTGAGATGGTGAGAGAGATGGTGAGTGAGATGGTGAGTGAGATGGTGAGAGAGATGGTGAGCGAGATGGTGAGTGAGATGGTGAGTGAGATGGTGAGAGAGATGGTGAGAGAGAGATGGTGAGAGAGAGATGGTGAGTGAGATGGTGAGTGAGATGGTGAGTGAGATGGTGAGTGAGATGGTGAGTGAGATGGTGAGAGAGATGGTGAGAGAGAGATGGTGAGAGAGAGATGGTGAGTGAGATGGTGAGTGAGATGGTGAGTGAGATGGTGAGTGAGATGGTGAGAGAGATGGTGAGAGAGATGGTGAGAGAGATGGTGAGAGAGATGGTGAGATGGTGAGAGAGAGATGGTGAGAGAGATGGTGAGTGAGATGGTGAGTGAGAGATGGTGAGTGAGATGGTGAGTGAGAGATGGTGAGAGAGATGGTGAGAGAGATGGTGAGTGAGATGGTGAGAGAGATGGTGAGAGAGATGGTGAGTGAGATGGTGAGAGAGATGGTGAGAGAGAGATGGTGAGTGAGATGGTGAGAGAGATGGTGAGTGAGATGGTGAGAGAGATGGTGAGAGAGAGATGGTGAGAGAGATGGTGAGAGAGATGGTGAGTGAGATGGTGAGATGGTGAGTGAGATGGTGAGTGAGATGGTGAGAGAGAGATGGTGAGTGAGATGGTGAGTGAGATGGTGAGTGAGATGGTGAGTGAGATGGTGAGAGAGATGGTGAGAGAGATGGTGAGAGAGATGGTGAGTGAGATGGTGAGAGAGATGGTGAGTGAGATGGTGAGAGAGAGATGGTGAGTGAGATGGTGAGAGAGATGGTGAGTGAGATGGTGAGAGAGAGATGGTGAGTGAGATGGTGAGTGAGATGGTGAGTGAGATGGTGAGTGAGATGGTGAGTGAGATGGAGAGAGAGATGGTGAGTGAGATGGTGAGTGAGATGGTGAGAGAGATGGTGAGAGAGAGATGGTGAGAGAGAGATGGTGAGAGAGATGGTGAGTGAGATGGTGAGTGAGATGGTGAGTGAGATGGTGAGAGAGATGGTGAGAGAGATGGTGAGTGAGAGATGGTGAGAGAGATGGTGAGAGAGATGGTGAGTGAGATGGTGAGAGAGATGGTGAGAGAGATGGTGAGTGAGATGGTGAGTGAGATGGTGAGTGAGATGGTGAGAGAGATGGTGAGAGAGATGGTGAGAGAGATGGTGAGAGAGATGGTGAGATGGTGAGAGAGAGATGGTGAGAGAGATGGTGAGTGAGATGGTGAGTGAGAGATGGTGAGTGAGATGGTGAGTGAGAGATGGTGAGAGAGATGGTGAGAGAGATGTGTGAGTGAGATGGTGAGAGAGATGGTGAGAGAGATGGTGAGTGAGATGGTGAGAGAGATGGTGAGAGAGAGATGGTGAGTGAGATGGTGAGTGAGATGGTGAGAGAGAGATGGTGAGTGAGATGGTGAGAGAGATGGTGAGTGAGATGGTGAGTGAGATGGTGAGAGAGATGGTGAGAGAGATGGTGAGAGAGATGGTGAGTGAGATGGTGAGTGAGATGGTGAGTGAGATGGTGAGAGAGATGGTGAGAGAGATGGTGAGAGAGATGGTGAGTGAGATGGTGAGAGAGATGGTGAGAGAGATGGTGAGTGAGATGGTGAGATGGTGAGAGAGATGGCGAGTGAGATGGTGAGAGAGATGGTGAGAGAGATGGTGAGTGAGATGGTGAGTGAGATGGTGAGTGAGAGATGGTGAGTGAGATGGTGAGTGAGAGATGGTGAGTGAGATGGTGAGAGAGATGGTGAGAGAGATGGTGAGTGAGAGATGGTGAGTGAGATGGTGAGTGAGATGGTGAGTGAGAGATGGTGAGTGAGATGGTGAGTGAGATGGTGAGTGAGATGGTGAGAGAGATGGTGAGTGAGATGGTGAGTGAGATGGTGAGAGAGATGGTGAGTGAGATGGTGAGTGAGATGGTGAGTGAGATGGTGAGTGAGATGGTGAGAGAGATGGTGAGTGAGATGGTGAGATGGTGAGAGAGATGGCGAGTGAGATGGTGAGAGAGATGGTGAGAGAGATGGTGAGTGAGATGGTGAGTGAGATGGTGAGTGAGAGATGGTGAGTGAGATGGTGAGTGAGAGATGGTGAGTGAGATGGTGAGAGAGATGGTGAGAGAGATGGTGAGTGAGAGATGGTGAGTGAGATGGTGAGTGAGATGGTGAGTGAGAGATGGTGAGTGAGATGGTGAGTGAGATGGTGAGTGAGATGGTGAGAGAGATGGTGAGTGAGATGGTGAGTGAGATGGTGAGAGAGATGGTGAGTGAGATGGTGAGTGAGATGGTGAGTGAGATGGTGAGTGAGATGGTGAGAGAGATGGTGAGTGAGATGGTGAGTGAGATGGTGAGTGAGATGGTGAGAGAGATGGTGAGAGAGAGATGGTGAGTGAGATGGTGAGTGAGATGGTGAGTGAGATGGTGAGTGAGATGGTGAGAGAGATGGTGAGAGAGATGGTGAGTGAGATGGTGAGTGAGATGGTGAGTGAGATGGTGAGAGAGATGGTGAGAGAGATGGTGAGAGAGATGGTGAGTGAGATGGTGAGAGAGATGGTGAGTGAGATGGTGAGATGGTGAGAGAGATGGCGAGTGAGATGGTGAGAGAGATGGTGAGAGAGATGGTGAGAGAGATGGCGAGTGAGATGGTGAGAGAGATGGTGAGAGAGATGGTGAGATGGTGAGAGAGATGGTGAGTGAGATGGTGAGATGGTGAGAGAGATGGCGAGTGAGATGGTGAGAGAGATGGTGAGTGAGATGGTGAGATGGTGAGAGAGATGGTGAGTGAGATGGTGAGTGAGATGGTGAGTGAGATGGTGAGAGAGATGGTGAGATGGTGAGAGAGAGATGGTGAGAGAGATGGTGAGATGGTGAGTGAGATGGTGAGAGAGATGGTGAGATGGTGAGAGAGAGATGGTGAGCACTGGCGGTGAGGCGGGTGGAGGCTGCTTCTGGTGAGGGTGAGGAGGGTGAGGGTGAGGGTGAGTAGGGTGAGGGTGAGGAGGGTGAGGGTGAGGAGGGTGAGGGTGAGGGTGAGGTGGCACGCTCACCCAGTCGATGTTGTCCAGCCAGCTGTCCCTCACCACCTCATCCCGGTGCAGAAAGTAGTTCCCATGGGAGTCAAAGTGTCCCTCCTCCATTTCCTCACGGAGGTTGAAGGGAGTGATGCGTACGCCGCCCTCGAAGTCCAGCGTTGCCTCCTCCTCACCTGGTGAGCGGCAGGGTGAGCGGGAGGGTGAGAGGGTGAGCGGGAGGGTGAGTGAGAGGGTGAGTGAAAGTGTGTGTGAGTGTGAGTGAGTGTGAGTGTGAGTGAGAGGGTGAGTGAGAGGGTGAGTGAGAGGGTGAGTGAGAGGGTGAGTGAGAGGGTGAGTGAGCGGGAGAGTGAGAGGGTGAGCGGGAGGGTGAGCAGGTGAGAGGGAGGGTGAGTGAAAGGGTGAGTGAGAGGGTGAGTGAGAGGGTGAGTGAGAGGGTGAGTGAGTGGGTGAGTGAGAGGGTGAGTGAGTGAGTGATGCGTACGCCGCCCTCGAAGTCCAGCGTCGCCTCCTCCTCACCTGGTGAGCGGCAGGGTGAGCGGGTGAGAGGGTGAGCGGGAGGGTGAGCAGGTGAGAGGGAGGGTGAGTGAAAGGGTGAGTGAGTGGGTGAGTGAGAGGGTGAGTGAGTGAGTGATGCGTACGCCGCCCTCGAAGTCCAGCGTCGCCTCCTCCTCACCTGGTGAGCGGCAGGGTGAGCGGGAGGGTGAGAGGGTGAGCGGGAGGGTGAGCGGGTGAGTGAGAGTGTGAGTGAGTGAGAGGGTGAGTAAGAGGGTGAGTGAGAGGGTGAGTGAGAGGGTGAGTGAGAGGGTGAGTGAGAGGGTGAGTGAGAGGGTGAGTGAGTGGGTGAGTGAGAGTGTGAGTGAAAGTGTGTGTGAGTGTGAGTGAGAGGGTGAGTGAGAGGGTGAGTGAGAGGGTGAGTGAGTGGGTGAGTGAGTGAGTGAGCGGATGAGTGAGTGGATGAGTGTATGAGCGAGTGGATGAGTGAGTGGGTGAGTGGATGAGCGAGTGGATGAGTGAGTGAGTGGATGAGCGAGTGAGTGGGTGAGTGAGTGGATGAGTGAGTGGATGAGCGAGTGAGTGAGTGGATGAGTGAGTGGATGAGTGAGTGGATGAGTGAGTGAGTGAGTGAGTGGGTGAGTGAGTGGATGAGTGAGTGGATGAGTGAGTGAGTGAGTGAGTGGGTGAGTGAGTGGATGAGTGAGTGAGTGGGTGAGTGAGTGGATGAGTGAGTGGATGAGTGAGTGAGTGAGTGAGTGGGTGAGTGAGTGGATGAGTGAGTGAGTGGGTGAGTGGATGAGTGAGTGGGTGAGTGAGTGGATGAGTGAGTGGATGAGTGAGTGAGTGAGTGAGTGGGTGAGTGAGTGGGTGAGTGAGTGGATGAGTGAGTGAGTGAGTGAGTGGGTGAGTGAGTGGATGAGTGAGTGAGTGAGTGAGTGGGTGAGTGAGTGGGTGAGTGTATGAGCGAGTGGATGAGTGAGTGGGTGAGTGAGTGGGTGAGTGAGTGGGTGAGTGTATGAGCGAGTGGATGAGTGAGTGGATGAGCGAGCGAGTGGATGAGTGAGTGGGTGAGTGGATGAGTGAGTGAGTGGATGAGTGTATGAGCGAGTGGATGAGTGAGTGGATGAGCGAGCGAGTGGATGAGTGAGTGGATGAGTGAGTGGATGAGTGAGTGGGTGAGTGGATGAGCGAGCGAGTGGATGAGTGAGTGGGTGAGTGGATGAGCGAGTGAGTGGATGAGTGTATGAGCGAGTGAGTGAGCGGATGAGTGAGTGGATGAGCGAGTGGACGAGTGTACGGGCGAGCGGACGGGCGAGCGGGCGAGCAAGCGGCACCACCCACCCTCGATGTCGTCGCTCTTCAGGATGTCATACTTCCCCGTGCCGGCGCGCCTCCCGTCATCGTCATTGTCCTCCTCGTCGCTGTCCAGCGAATGCTTCGCTTTGAAGCGACTCCCGGCTCTCCCCGCCGCCGCCACAGACGACGACGACGACGACGACCACGACGAGGTCGCGGAGGTCATGGGGGGCACCAAGTTGGGGGGCCCCATCAAAAGGGGCCCCGCGAGGCGCTCCGAACGATCGCCCCCTCCGGCGCTCGCCACCACCGTGGCGGTTTGTGGCGGCGGTTGTGGCGGCGGCTGTGGCGGCGGCTGTGGTGGCAGTGCTCTTAGGCATGGCGAGGCCTTGGTGGTGGGGAGGGAGGTGGTGGGGGGGTAGAAGTGGGGGGGGGGGTAGAGGTGGGGGTAGAGGTGGGGGGGGGGGTAGAGGTGGGGGGAGAGGTGGGGGGGGAGGTGGAGGGAGAGGTGGGGGGAGGTAGGGGGTAGAGGTGGGGGGGTAGAGGTGGGGGGGTAGAGGTGGGGGGGTAGAGGTGGGGGTAGAGGTGGGGGTAGAGGTGGGGGGGGTAGAGGTGGGGGGAGAGGTGGGGGGGGGAGGTGGAGGGAGAGGTGGGGGGGAGGTAGGGGGTAGAGGTGGGGGGGTAGAGGTGGGGGGGTAGAGGTGGGGGGGTAGAGGTGGGGGTAGAGGTGGGGGTAGAGGTGGGGGGGATAGAGGTGGGGGGAGAGGTGGGGGGGGAGGTGGAGGGAGAGGTGGGGGGGAGGTGGGGGGTAGAGGTGGGGGGGTAGAGGTGGGGGTAGAGGTGGGGGGGGGTAGAGGTGGGGGGAGAGGTGGGGGGGGAGGTGGAGGGAGAGGTGGGGGGGAGGTGGGGGGGTAGAGGTGGGGGGGTAGAGGTGGGGGGGTAGAGGTGGGGGGGTAGAGGTGGGGGTAGAGGTGGGGGGGTAAAGGTGGGGGGGGGTAGAGGTGGGGGGGGGTAGAGATGGAGGGGGGTAGAGGAGGTGCGGGGAGTGGTGGGACAGTGGTTAGCGCTACGCCGCGCTACTAAGAACCCGGCAGAGTCCGATTCTCGCTCACGGCCACCACCACCACAACCAACACGACCACCACCACCACAACCAACACAACAACCACCACCACAACCACCACAACCGCAACAACCACCACCACAACAACCACCACCACAACCACCACCACCACCACAACTAACATGACCACCACCACCACAACCAACACAACAACCACCACCACAACCAACACAACAACCACCACCACAACCACCACAACCGCAACAAACACCACCACAACAACCACCACCACAACCACCACCACCACCACAACTAACACGACCACCACCACCACAACCAACACAACAACCACCACCACAACCAACACAACAACCACCACCACAACCACCACAACCGCAACAACCACAACCACAACAACCACCACCACAACCACCACCACCACAACCAACACCACAACCACCACCACCACCACAACCAACACGACCACCACCACAACCACAACAACCACCAACACCACAACAACCACCACCACAACCACCACCAACACAACCAACACGACCACAACCACCACAACCACCAACACCACAACCACCACCACAAACACCACCACCAACACTCAGTGACATCGATCATCTGAACCAGTCCTGGGCCTCCTCCCCTAGGTCGACTCAGCCTCAAAATAATTACCTGGTGCAGTGTTGAGTCTATGGTGCAGTGTTGAGTCTGTGGTGCAGTGTTGAGTCTATGATGCAGTGTTGAGTCTATGGGTAGTGTTGAGTCTATGGTGCAGTGTTGAGTCTATGGTGCAGTGTTGAGTCTATGATGCAGTGTTGAGTCTATGATGCAGTGTTGAGTCTATGGTGCAGTGTTGAGTCTATGATGCAGTGTTGAGTCTATGGTGCAGTGTTGAGTCTATGGTGCAGTGTTGAGTCTATGGTGCAGTGTTGAGTCTATGGTGCAGTGTTGAGTCTATGGTGCAGTGTTGAGTCTATGGTGCAGTGTTGAGTCTATGATGCAGTGTTGAGTCTATGGTGCAGTGTTGAGTCTATGGTGCAGTGTTGAGTCTATGGTGCAGTGTTGAGTCTATGGGCAGTGTTGAGTCTATGGTGCAGTGTTGAGTCTATGGTGCAGTGTTGAGTCTGTGGTGCAGTGTTGAGTCTATGGTGCAGTGTTGAGTCTATGGTGCGGTGTTGAGTCTATGGTGCAGTGTTGAGTCTATGATGCAGTGTTGAGTCTATGGTGCAGTGTTGAGTCTATGGTGCAGTGTTGAGTCTATGGTGCAGTGTTGAGTCTATGGGCAGTGTTGAGTCTATGGTGCAGTGTTGAGTCTATGGTGCAGTGTTGAGTCTGTGGTGCAGTGTTGAGTCTATGGTGCAGTGACGAGTCTATGGTGCAGTGTTGAGTCTATGGTGCAGTGTTGAGTCTATGGTGCAGTGTTGAGTCTATGGTGCAGTGTTGAGTCTATGGTGCAGTGTTGAGTCTATGGTGCAGTGTTGAGTCTATGGGCAGTGTTGAGTCTATGGGCAGTGTTGAGTCTATGGTGCAGTGTTGAGTCTATGGTGCAGTGTTGAGTCTATGGGCAGTGTTGAGTCTATGGTGCAGTGTTGAGTCTATGGGCAGTGTTGAGTCTATGGGTAGTGTTGAGTCTATGGTGCAGTGTTGAGTCTATGGTGCAGTGTTGAGTCTATGGTGCAGTGTTGAGTCTTTGGTGCAGTGTTGAGTCTGTAGTGCAGTGTTGAGTCTATGGTGCAGTGTTGAGTCTATGGTGCAGTGTTGAGTCTATGGTGCAGTGTTGAGTCTTTGGTGCAGTGTTGAGTCTGTGGTGCAGTGTTGAGTCTATGGTGCAGTGTTGAGTCTATGGTGCAGTGTTGAGTCTTTGGTGCAGTGTTGAGTCTATGGTGCAGTGTTGAGTCTATGGTGCAGTGTTGAGTCTATGGTGCAGTGTTGAGTCTGTGGTGCAGTGTTGAGTCTGTGGTGCAGTGTTGAGTCTATGGTGCAGTGTTGAGTCTGTGGTGCAGTGTTGAGTCTATGGTGCAGTGTTGAGTCTGTGGTGCAGTGTTGAGTCTATGGTGCAGTGTTGAGTCTATGGTGCAGTGTTGAGTCTATGGTGCAGTGTTGAGTCTATGGTGCAGTGTTGAGTCTATGGTGCAGTGTTGAGTCTTTGGTGCAGTGTTGAGTCTGTGGTGCAGTGTTGAGTCTATGGTGCAGTGTTGAGTCTGTGGTGCAGTGTTGAGTCTATGGTGCAGTGTTGAGTCTGTGGTGCAGTGTTGAGTCTATGGTGCAGTGTTGAGTCTATGGGCAGTGTTGAGTCTATGGTGCAGTGTTGAGTCTATGGTGCAGTGTTGAGTCTGTGGGCAGTGTTGAGTCTATGGTGCAGTGTTGAGTCTATGGTGCAGTGTTGAGTCTATGGGCAGTGTTGAGTCTATGATGCAGTGTTGAGTCTATGGTGCAGTGTTGAGTCTATGGTGCAGTGTTGAGTCTATGGTGCAGTGTTGAGTCTATGGTGCAGTGTTGAGTCTATGGGCAGTGTTGAGTCTATGGTGCAGTGTTGAGTCTATGGTGCAGTGTTGAGTCTATGGTGCAGTGTTGAGTCTGTGGTGCAGTGTTGAGTCTATGATGCAGTGTTGAGTCTATGGTGCAGTGTTGAGTCTATGGTGCAGTGTTGAGTCTATGGTGCAGTGTTGAGTCTATGGTGCAGTGTTGTGTCTATGGTGCAGTGTTGAGTCTATGGGCAGTGTTGAGTCTATGGGCAGTGTTGAGTCTATGGTGCAGTGTTGAGTCTATGGGCAGTGCTGAGTCTATGGGCAGTGTTGAGTCTATGGTGCAGTTTTGAGTCTATGGTGCAGTGTTGAGTCTATGGGCAGTGTTGAGTCTATGGTACAGTGCTGAGTCTATGGTGCAATCTCAGTCTGTGTGCAATGGAAGTCTATGGGGAGTTGTTAGTCTATGGGCAAGGTTGAGTCTCTGGCCAATGATTAGAACACACACGCAGGGTTGAGACATCACCACCACCACCATCGCCACCATCGCCACCATCACCACCGTCACCACCGTCACCACCGTCACCACCACCACCATCACCACCACCATCACCACCATCACAACCACCATCACCACCACACCGATCTCCATCCAGCAGCGAATAGAGACATCACCACAACCATCACGACCATCACCACCACCCCTCACCTCACCACCCCCTCACCACTCCTAACCACTCACTCCTCACCACTCACCACACCTCACCCCTCCTCACCATTCCCTCACCACCCCTCACCAACTCTCACCCTTCCTCACCACCCCTCCCCACACCTCACCCCTAACCCCCCCTCACCACCCCTCACCTCACCCCTCACCTCTCCTCACCACCCCTCACCTCACCACCCCTCACCTCACCACTCAGCCCACCTCACCACCCCGCACCCCACCTCACCACCCCTGAACCCTCCTCAGCACCCCTCACCCCTCCTCCACACCCCTCACCCCTTCTCACCACCCCTCACCACTCCTCACCCCTCCTCACCCCTCACCACACCTCCTCACCTACCACCCCTCACCCCACCTCACCACCCCGCACCACTCACCTCACCTCCTCACTCACCACCCGTTACCCATCCTCACCACCCCCCACCTCACCACCCTTCACCACACCTCACCCCTCCTCACCACCACTCACCACCCCTACTCACTCGCCCCTCACCACCCCCCTCACCACTCCTCACCCCTCACCTCACCCCTCACCACCCCCCTCACCACCCCTCACCCCACCTCACCCCTCACCCTTCACCACCCCTCACCACCCCTCCTCACCACCCCTCCTCACCTCTCCTCACCACCCCTCCTCACCCCTCACTCACCACCCCTCACCACACCTCACTCACCTCTCCTCACCACCCCTCATCACCTCACCAACCCTCATCACCTCACCAACCCTCACCCCACCGTACCACCCCTCACCACCCCACCTCACCACCCCTCACCCCTCCTCACCACCCCTCACCACCCCTCACCACCCCTAAACCTCACCCCTAACCACACCTCACCACCCCTCATCACCCCTCATCACCCCTCATCACCCCTCACTCCTCACCCCTCACTTCCCCTCACTCCTCACTCACCCCACCTCACCCCTCACTCCTCACCCATCACTCCTCACTCCCCCCTCACCACCACTCACCCCTCCTCACCCCTCACCACCCCTCACCACCCCCCTCACTATCCCCCT
>NW_027621168.1:2500-32500 GCF_964198595.1 Lampetra fluviatilis
GATGGTGGTGGTGGTGGTGGTGATGGTGGTGGTGGTGATGGTGGTGATGGTGGTGATGGTGGTGATGGTGGTGGTGGTGGTGATGGTGGTGATGGTGGTGGTGGTGGTGGTGGTGGTGGTGGTGATGGTGGTGATGGTGGTGGTGATGGTGGTGATGGTGGTGATGGTGGTGGTGATGGTGGTGATGGTGGTGATGGTGGTGATGGTGGTGGTGATGGTGATGATGGTGGTGATGGTGATGGTGGTGATGGTGATGATGGTGGTGGTGGTGGTGATGGTGGTGATGGTGATGGTGGTGATGGTGGTGGTGATGGTGGTGATGGTGGTGGTGATGATGATGATACTACTGATGATGATGATGATACTACTGATGATGATGATGATACTACTGATGATGATGATGATGATACTACTGATGATGATGATACTACTGATGATGATGATGATACTACTGATGATGATGATGATGATACTACTGATGATGATGATGATACTACTGATGATGATGATGATGATCTTTCAGAATGAGAAACAGAGACTGGATATTCTGCGTCTCATCCTCATTAACGAAGAGGTGAGGATGATGATGATGAGTGGGTGGGTGGGTGAGTGAGTGGGTGGGTGAGTGGGTGAGTGAGTGGGTGGGTGAGTGGGTGGGTGGGTGGGTGGGTGAGTGGGTGGGTGGGTGGGTGGGTGAGTGGGTGAGTGAGTGGGTGGGTGAGTGGGTGGGTGGGTGGGTGGGTGAGTGGGTGGGTGGGTGGGTGAGTGGGTGGGTGAGTGGGTGGGTGGGTGGTGTGAGTGAGTGGGTGAGTGGGTGGGTGAGTGGGTGAGTGAGTGGGTGGGTGAGTGGGTGAGTGGGTGAGTGGGTGGGTGAGTGGGTGGGTGGGTGAGTGGGTGAGTGGGTGAGTGGGTGGGTGAGTGGGTGGGTGGGTGAGTGGGTGAGTGGGTGGGTGAGTGGGTGGGTGGGTGGGTGGGTGAGTGGGTGAGTGGGTGAGTGGGTGGGTGAGTGGGTGAGTGGGTGAGTGGGTGGGTGAGTGGGTGAGTGGGTGGGTGGGTGAGTGGGTCAGTGGGTGGGTGAGTGGGTGAGTGAGTGGGTGGGTGAGTGGGTGGGTGAGTGGGTGGGTGGGTGGGTGAGTGGGTGGGTGGGTGGGTGGGTGAGTGGGTGGGTGAGTGGGTGGGTGGGTGGGTGAGTGAGTGGGTGAGTGGGTGGGTGAGTGGGTGAGTGAGTGGGTGGGTGAGTGGGTGAGTGGGTGAGTGGGTGGGTGAGTGAGTGGGTGAGTGGGTGAGTGGGTGGGTGGGTGAGTGGGTGAGTGGGTGGGTGAGTGGGTGAGTGGGTGAGTGGGTGGGTGAGTGGGTGAGTGGGTGAGTGGGTGGGTGAGTGGGTGAGTGGGTGGGTGAGTGGGTGAGTGGGTGGGTGGGTGAGTGGGTCAGTGGGTGGGTGAGTGGGTGAGTGAGTGGGTGGGTGAGTGGGTGGGTGAGTGGGTGGGTGGGTGGGTGAGTGGGTGGGTGGGTGGGTGAGTGGGTGGGTGAGTGGGTGGGTGGGTGGGTGAGTGAGTGGGTGAGTGGGTGGGTGAGTGGGTGAGTGAGTGGGTGGGTGAGTGGGTGAGTGGGTGAGTGGGTGGGTGAGTGGGTGGGTGGGTGAGTGGGTGAGTGGGTGAGTGGGTGGGTGAGTGGGTGGGTGGGTGAGTGGGTGAGTGGGTGGGTGAGTGGGTGGGTGAGTGGGTGGGTGGGTGGGTGAGTGGGTGAGTGGGTGAGTGGGTGGGTGAGTGGGTGAGTGGGTGAGTGGGTGGGTGAGTGGGTGAGTGGGTGGGTGGGTGAGTGGGTAGTGGGTGGGTGAGTGGGTGAGTGAGGGGGTGGGTGAGTGGGTGGGTGGGTGGGTGAGTGGGTGGGTGGGTGGGTGAGTGGGTGGGTGAGTGGGTGGGTGGGTGGGTGAGTGAGTGGGTGAGTGGGTGGGTGAGTGGGTGAGTGAGTGGGTGGGTGAGTGGGTGAGTGGGTGAGTGGGTGGGTGAGTGGGTGGGTGGGTGGGTGAGTGGGTGAGTGGGTGGGTGAGTGGGTGGGTGGGTGAGTGGGTGGGTGGGTGAGTGGGTGGGTGGGTGGGTGAGTGGGTGAGTGGGTGAGTGGGTGGTGGGTGAGTGGGTGAGTGGGTGGGTGGGTGAGTGGGTCAGTGGGTGGGTGAGTGGGTGAGTGAGTGGGTGGGTGAGTGGGTGGGTGAGTGGGTGGGTGGGTGGGTGAGTGGGTGGGTGGGTGGGTGAGTGGGTGGATGAGTCGGTGGGTGGGTGGGTGAGTGAGTGGGTGAGTGGGTGGGTGAGTGGGTGAGTGAGTGGGTGGGTGAGTGGGTGAGTGGGTGGGTGAGTGGGTGGGTGGGTGGGTGAGTGGGTGAGTGGGTGAGTGGGTGGGTGAGTGGGTGGGTGGGTGAGTGGGTGAGTGGGTGGGTGAGTGGGTGGGTGGGTGGGTGAGTGGGTGGGTGGGTGGGTGAGTGGGTGAGTGGGTGAGTGGGTGGGTGAGTGGGTGAGTGGGTGAGTGGGTGGGTGAGTGGGTGAGTGGGTGGGTGGGTGAGTGGGTCAGTGGGTGGGTGAGTGGGGTGAGTGAGTGGGTGGGTGAGTGGGTGGGTGAGTGGGTGGGTGGGTGGGTGGGTGAGTGGGTGGGTGGGTGGGTGAGTGGGTGGGTGAGTGGGTGGGTGGGTGGGTGAGTGAGTGGGTGAGTGGGTGGGTGAGTGGGTGAGTGAGTGGGTGGGTGGGTGAGTGGGTGAGTGGGTGAGTGGGTGGGTGAGTGGGTGGGTGGGTGGGTGAGTGGGTGAGTGGGTGAGTGGGTGGGTGAGTGGGTGGGTGGGTGAGTGGGTGAGTGGGTGGGTGAGTGGGTGGGTGGGTGGGTGAGTGGGTGAGTGGGTGAGTGGGTGGGTGAGTGGGTGTGAGTGGGTGAGTGGGTGGGTGAGTGGGTGAGTGGGTGGGTGGGTGAGTGGGTCAGTGGGTGGGTGAGTGGGTGAGTGAGTGGGTGGGTGGGTGGGTGAGTGGGTGGGTGGGTGGGTGAGTGGGTGGGTGAGTGAGTGGGTGGGTGGGTGGGTGGGTGAGTGGGTGGGTGAGTGGGTGAGTGAGTGGGTGGGTGAGTGGGTGAGTGGGTGAGTGGGTGGGTGAGTGGGTGGGTGGGTGGGTGAGTGGGGTGAGTGGGTGAGTGGGTGGGTGAGTGGGTGGGTGGGTGAGTGGGTGAGTGGGTGGGTGAGTGGGTGGGTGGGTGGGTGAGTGGGTGAGTGGGTGAGTGGGTGGGTGAGTGGGTGAGTGGGTGAGTGGGTGGGTGAGTGGGTGAGTGGGTGGGTGGGTGAGTGGGTCAGTGGGTGGGTGAGTGGGTGAGTGAGTGGGTGGGTGAGTGGGTGGGTGAGTGGGTGGGTGGGTGAGTGGGTGGGTGGGTGGGTGAGTGGGTGGGTGAGTGGGTGGGTGGGTGGGTGAGTGAGTGGGTGAGTGGGTGGGTGAGTGGGTGAGTGAGTGGGTGGGTGAGTGGGTGAGTGGGTGGGTGAGTGAGTGGGTGGGTGAGTGGGTGGGTGGGTGGGTGAGTGGGTGAGTGGGTGGGTGAGTGGGTGGGTGGGTGAGTGGGTGAGTGGGTGGGTGAGTGGGTGGTGGGTGGGTGAGTGGGTGAGTGGGTGGGTGGGTGGGTGAGTGGGTGAGTGGGTGAGTGGGTGGGTGAGTGGGTGAGTGGGTGGGTGGGTGAGTGGGTCAGTGGGTGGGTGAGTGGGTGAGTGAGTGGGTGGGTGAGTGGGTGGGTGAGTGGGTCGGTGGGTGGGTGAGTGGGTGAGTGGGTGAGTGGGTGAGTGGGTTGGTGAGTGGGTGAGTGAGTGGGTGGGTGAGTGGGTGGGTGAGTGAGTGGGTGGGTGAGTGGGTGAGTGAGTGGGTGAGTGGGTGAGTGGGTGAGTGGGTGGGTGAGTGGGTGAGTGGGTGGGTGAGTGGGTGGGTGGGTGAGTGGGTGAGTGGGTGGGTGAGTGGGTGAGTGGGTGGGTGGGTGGGTAAGTGGGTGAGTGGGTTGGTGAGTGGGTGAGTGAGTGGGTGGGTGAGTGGGTGAGTGGGTGGGTGAGTGGGTGAGTGGGTGGGTGAGTGGGTGGGTGAGTGGGTGAGTGGGTGAGTGGGTGGGTGAGTGGGTGGGTGGGCGAGTGAGTGGGTGAGTGAGTGGGTGAGTGAGTGGGTGAGTGGGTGGGTGAGTGAGTGGGTGGGTGAGTGGGTGGGTGGGTGGGTGAGTGGGTGGGTGAGTGGGTGAGTGGGTGAGTGGGTGAGTGGGTGGGTGAGTGGGTGGCTGAGTGGGTGAGTGGGTGGGTTGGTGGGCGAGTGAGTGGGTGAGTGGGTGGGTGAGTGGGTGGGTAAGTGGGTGGGTGAGTGGGTGAGTGGGTGGGTGAGTGGGTGAGTTGGTGGGTGAGTGGGTGGGTGGGTGAGTGGGTGGGTGGGTGAGTGGGTGGGTGGGTGAGTGACTGAGTGAGTGACTGAGTGACTGACTAACTGACTAACTAACTGACTAACTGACTGACTAACTCACTAACTAACTGACTGATTGACTGACTGACTAACTAACTGACTAACTAACTGATTGACTGACTGACTAGCTGACTAACTGACTAACTAACTGACTGAGTGACTGAGTAACTGAGTGACTGACTGAGTGACTGAGTGAGTGACTGACTGACTAACTAACTGACTGACTGAGTGACTGACTGACTGACTGTGTCCTGCCTGTCAGATCCACTCCGACTTTGACGAGAGAGAACTTGCCCGCCTGACCGTCGGCTTCTCGGGAAGTGACTTGCGGGAGCTCTGCCGTCACGCGGCAGTCGGTCGCGTGAGAGAGGCACTCAGAGAAGACTCCGGAGATGGGTGACTATATACGCAGTCACTCAGTCACTCACTCAGTCACTCAGTCAGTTAGTTAGTCAGTCACTCAGTCAGTCAGTCACTCAGTCAGTCACTCAGTCAGTCATTCACTCAGTCAGTCATTCACTCAGTCAGTCACTCAGTCACTCAGTCAGTCACTCAGTCAGTCATTCACTCAGTCACTCACTCAGTCAGTTACTCAGTCACTCAGTCAGTCACTCAGTCAGTCACTCACTCACTCAGTCACTCAGTCAGTTAGTTACTCAGTCAGTCACTCAGTCAGTCACTCAGTCACTCAGTCACGCACTCACTGTCTTTCTGACAGACCTGTTCTTCACCTGAGGACGGCTGCTTGCGTTGTGGCCGAAACGTCGTGAGAATTGTATTTTATTAAGTTTAATGTTTATTATTTTATTATTTCCCTTTGTGAGAATTGTATTTTATTAAGTTTAATGTTTATTATTTTATTATTTCCCTCTGTGAGAATTGTATTTTATTAAGTTTAATGTTTATTATTTTATTACTTCCCTCTGTGAGAATTGTATTTTATTAAGTTTAATGTTTATTATTTTATTATTTCCATTTGTGAGAATTGTATTTTATTAAGTTTAATGTTTATTATTTAATTATTTCCATTTGTGAGAATTGTATTTTATTAAGTTTAATGTTTATTATTTAATTACTTCCCTTTGTGAGAATTGTATTTTATTAAGTTTAATGTTTATTATTTAATTACTTCCCTTTGTGAGAATTGTATTTTATTATGTTTTATTTTTACTATTTTATTATGTTTTATTTTTATCATTTTATTATGTTTTATTTTTATCATTTCATTACTTCCCTTCTACGTGGCGACTTTACCGAAAGAACCAACAAAGATGAATCCCTGCTGCAGTCACGAAAGAAGCTTTACATCGAAATTCAGTATTGTACTTAATAAAGACACACAGGATATAGTTTATACAGTACGCTACTCTCAATCGCTTTGTTTTGCTAAATTACACTGGTAAACACACATTTTCTGCCATGAGGTATTCCAACAATTTAAAGTTAATTTTTGGGGTGCTGATTCCAAATGTGGCATCAGTTTTTTTGTGTCTATCGCATCAGGTTTTTTGAGATATCAAATCTTGCATTTTCAATAAAAACTGCGGAAGAAAAATATTAAATGAATGTTGATATCTACATAAAATGATGATATTATTAACACACCATCCTAAAAATACAGCGGCGTATCTTAACACTAAAGCAGTCACTTACTCGCAAATCTGAGATCAGATTTGGAATCAGCACCCTCAGATTAGTCTAGAAGAGCTGCAAAAGTCCAGGCCAGAAAAAAACATGTTTTGTTTTTGTTGACCAGTGTCAGCACCGTTCTTTTTAGACTCCTGGGGTAGGCTGGACCCTCTTAGACTCACAAACAACTCTGATGATGATGATAATGATGTGCACTGTCCTTGAAGTTGATTGGTCCACACCCGAGACAGCTTTCCTTAGAGCCTAGTCTCACATGGTCCTTGAAGTTGATTGGTCCACACCCGAGACAGCTTTCCTTAGAGCCTAGTCTCACATGGTCCTTGAAGTTGATTGGTCCACACCCGAGACAGCTTTCCTTAGAGCCTAGTCTCACATGGTCCTTGAAGTTGATTGGTCCACACCCGAGACAGCTTTCCTTAGAGCCTAGTCTCACATGGTCCTTGAAGTTGATTGGTCCACACCCGAGACAGCTTTCCTTAGAGCCTAGTCTCACACGGTCCTTGAAGTTGATTGGTCCACACCCGAGACAGCTTTCCTTAGAGCCCAGTCTCACATGGTCCTTGAAGTTGATTGGTCCACACCCGAGACAGCTTTCCTTAGAGCCCAGTCTCACATGGTCCTTGAAGTTGATTGGTCCACACCCGAGACAGCTTTCCTTAGAGCCTAGTCTCACATGGTCCTTGAAGTTGATTGGTCCACACCCGAGACAGCTTTCCTTAGAGCCTAGTCTCACATGGTCCTTGAAGTTGATTGGTCCACACCCGAGACAGCTTTCCTTAGAGCCTAGTCTCACATGGTCCTTGAAGTTGATTGGTCCACACCCGAGACAGCTTTCCTTAGAGCCTAGTCTCACATGGTCCTTGAAGTTGATTGGTCCACACCCGAGACAGCTTTCCTTAGAGCCTAGTCTCACATGGTCCTTGAAGTTGATTGGTCCACACCCGAGACAGCTTTCCTTAGAGCCTAGTCTCACATGGTCCTTGAAGTTCATTGGCCCACACCCGAGACAGCTTTCCTTAGAGCCTAGTCTCACATGGTCCTTGAAGTTGATTGGTCCACACCCGAGACAGCTTTCCTTAGAGCCTAGTCTCACATGGTCCTTGAAGTTGATTGGTCCACACCCGAGACAGCTTTCCTTAGAGCCTAGTCTCACATGGTCCTTGAAGTTGATTGGTCCACACCCGAGACAGCTTTCCTTAGAGCCTAGTCTCACATGGTCCTTGAAGTTGATTGGTCCACACCCGAGACAGCTTTCCTTAGAGCCTAGTCTCACATGGTCCTTGAAGTTGATTGGTCCACACCCGAGACAGCTTTCCTTAGAGCCTAGTCTCACATGGTCCTTGAAGTTGATTGGTCCACACCCGAGACAGCTTTCCTTAGAGCCTAGTCTCACATGGTCCTTGAAGTTGATTGGTCCACACCCAAGACAGCTTTCCTTAGAGCCTAGTCTCACATGGTCCTTGAAGTTGATTGGTCCACACCCGAGACAGCTTTCCTTAGAGCCTAGTCTCACATGGTCCTTGAAGTTGATTGGTCCACACCCGAGACAGCTTTCCTTAGAGCCTAGTCTCACATGGTCCTTGAAGTTGATTGGTCCACACCCGAGACAGCTTTCCTTAGAGCCTAGTCTCACATGGTCCTTGAAGTTGATTGGTCCACACCCGAGACAGCTTTCCTTAGAGCCCAGTCTCACATGGTCCTTGAAGTTGATTGGTCCACACCCGAGACAGCTTTCCTTAGAGCCTAGTCTCACATGGTCCTTGAAGTTGATTGGTCCACACCCGAGACAGCTTTCCTTAGAGCCTAGTCTCACATGGTCCTTGAAGTTGATTGGTCCACACCCGAGACAGCTTTCCTTAGAGCCTAGTCTCACATGGTCCTTGAAGTTGATTGGTCCACACCCGAGACAGCTTTCCTTAGAGCCTAGTCTCACATGGTCCTTGAAGTTGATTGGTCCACACCCGAGACAGCTTTCCTTAGAGCCTAGTCTCACATGGTCCTTGAAGTTGATTGGTCCACACCCGAGACAGCTTTCCTTAAAGCCTAGTCTCACACGGTCCTTGAAGTTGATTGGTCCACACCCGAGACAGCTTTCCTTAGAGCCTAGTCTCACATGGTCCTTGAAGTTGATTGGTCCACACCCGAGACAGCTTTCCTTAGAGCCTAGTCTCACATGGTCCTTGAAGTTGATTGGTCCACACCCGAGACAGCTTTCCTTAGAGCCTAGTCTCACATGGTCCTTGAAGTTGATTGGTCCACACACGAGACAGCTTTCCTTAGAGCCTAGTCTCACACTGTCCTTGAAGTTGATTGGTCCACACCCGAGACAGCTTTCCTTAGAGCCTAGTCTCACATGGTCCTTGAAGTTGATTGGTCCACACCCGAGACAGCTTTCCTTAGAGCCTAGTCTCACATGGTCCTTGAAGTTGATTGGTCCACACCCGAGACAGCTTTCCTTAGAGCCTAGTCTCACATGGTCCTTGAAGTTGATCCAACACCATGTGAGACTAGGCTCTAAGAAAAGCTGTCTCGGGTGTTGTGTGCTGTGTCTCTGTGTCTCTCTGTGTCTCACTGTGTCTCTCTGTGTGTCTCTATCTCTGTGTCTCTCTGTGTCTCTCTGCGTCTCACTGTGTCTGTCTCTGTGTCTCACTGTGTCTCTCTGTGTGTCTCTGTGTCTCACTGTGTGTCTCTCTATGTCTCACTGTGTCTCTCTGTGTGTCTCACTGTGTCTCTCTGTGTCTCTCTGTCTCTCTGTGTCTCTCTGTCTCACTGTGTCTCTGTGTCTCACTCTGTCTCTCTGTGTCTGTCTCTGTGTCTCACTGTGTCTCTGTGTCTCTCTGTGTCTCACTGTGTCTCTCTGTCTCACTGTGTCTCACTGTGTCTCTCTGTCTCACTGTATCTCTGTGTCTCTGTGTCTCTCTCTGTTTCACTGTGTGTCTCTGTGTGTGTCTCTGTGTCTCACTGTGTCTCACTGTGTCTCTGTGTCTCACTGTGTGTCTCTGTGTCTCTCTCTGTCTCACTGTGTCTCACTGTGTGTCTCTGTGTGTGTCTCTGTGTCTCAGGCCTGAGGCTCTGCGTCCAATAGCGAGGAGAGACTTTGTCTTTGCCCTGCAGAAGATGGGGAAGATGTCCACAGAGATCACCCTGGACTAGAGACACACACACACAGACACACACAGACACACACAGACACACACACAGACACACACACAGACACACACACAGACACACACACACAGACACACACACAACAACAACCGCCATTCGCCACTAAGTGGCGGTGACGTCACCACGACGCTTGTGCCAGGCCATGTGCACCTTGAGGCCACGTGAAGTGTCGAACGCCCGCTGGCAGGAGGTCACGGGGCAGACCCAGGTGCCACGGGTCGACTGACCGAGATGACCGAGATGACTGGCTGATGCACCACCTGTGCCCCCTACTGTGCCAACTTGCTGTGCTTTAGCCACCCGGCGCTCCGCTCGTTGTTGTGAGCGTCGCTCCTCCGCCCTCCGTTGTTGTTGGAGGGCGACTGCCTCCAACTGCCCAGTAGCGTCCTTCACGAGCCTCCTCCACTGAGGCCGATCTTGACACCGCTGGTACCAGTCATCGGCAAGTCCACTCAGCTCCACGTCCTCCTGTACCACATCACTCCATCTCTTCTCTAGCCCGTGCCGCGCCCGTTTAGCCCCCTCGATCCGGCCGAACAAAAGCTGTTTAG
The DNA here is from genome assembly GCF_964198595.1 of Lampetra fluviatilis. Classification (NCBI taxonomy): domain Eukaryota; kingdom Metazoa; phylum Chordata; class Hyperoartia; order Petromyzontiformes; family Petromyzontidae; genus Lampetra; species Lampetra fluviatilis. Next base: position 12,321 of record NW_027621168.1, read on the forward strand.
GCATGCGGTGGCTGGGCATGCGGGCTACATGACCCAGCCAACGCAGCCTTGCCTGCCGGAGGAGCTCACTGATGGGACTTTGCCCAGATCTTTCAAGGACTTGTGAGCTCCTCACACAATCCAGCCTGGTCAAACCCAGGATGGATCGTAGGCAGGCCAGCCTAAATGTTTCCAACCGGCGAAGATGCTCCACTAGGGGGGTCCACGTTTCGCAAGCGTAGAGAAGGGAGGGAATGACCGTGGCCGAGAAGACCTGAAGCTTCGTGCGGAGCGACAGACCAGGTAGCTTCCACACAGCGTTACGCAACCGATGAAAAGATATTGCCGCTCGACTGATTCGGAGTGAGACCTCTGCTGATACACACACACACAGACACACACACAGACACACACACAGACACACACACACAGACACACACACACAGACACACACACACAGACACAGACACACACAGTCACAGACACACACAGACACACACAGACACACACACACAGACACACACAGACACACACACACAGACACACACACACAGACACACACACACAGACACACACACACACACACAGACACACACAGACACAGACACACACACAGACACACACACACAGACACACACACAGACACACACACACACAGACACACACACACAGACACACACACACAGACACAGACACACAGACACAGACACACACACAGACACACACACAGACACAGTCAGAGTGAGTCTCTGAGTGAGTGAGTGTCTGAGTGAGTGGCTGAGTGAGTGAGTGTCTGAGTGAGTGAGTGACTGAGTGAGTGACTGAGTGAGTGACTAACTGAGTGAGTGAGTGTCTGAGTGAATGAGTGTCTGAGTGAGTGATTGTCTGAGTGAGTGTCTGAGTGAGTGAGTGTCTGAGTGAGTGTCTGAGTGAGTATCTGAGTGAGTCTCTGAGTGAGTCTCTGAGTGAGTCTCTGAGTGTCTGAGTGAGTGAGTCTCTGAGTGAGTCTCTGAGTGTCTGAGTGAGTGAGTCTCTGAGTGAGTGACTGGGTGAGTGAGTGTCTGAGTGAGTGAGTGTCTGAGTGAGTCTCTGAGTGAGTGTCTGGGTGAATGAGTGTCTGAGTGAGTGTCTGAGTGAGTCTCTGAGTGAGTGAGTGAGTGTCTGAGTGAGTGTCTGAGTGAGTCTCTGAGTGAGTCTCTGAGTGTCTGAGTGAGTGAGTCTCTGAGTGAGTGACTGGGTGAGTGAGTGTCTGAGTGAGTCTCTGAGTGAGTGTCTGGGTGAATGAGTGTCTGAGTGAGTCTCTGAGTGAGTGAGTGAGTGTCTGAGTGAGTGTCTGAGTGAGTCTCTGAGTGAGTCTCTGAGTGTCTGAGTGAGTGAGTCTCTGAGTGAGTGACTGGGTGAGTGAGTGTCTGAGTGAGTGTCTGAGTGAGTCTCTGAGTGAGTGTCTGGGTGAATGAGTGTCTGAGTGAGTGTCTGAGTGAGTCTCTGAGTGTCTGAGTGAGTCTCTGAGTGAGTGAGTGTCTGAGTGAGTCTCTGAGTGAGTGAGTGACTGAGTGAGTGTCTGAGTGAGTGAGTGTCTGAGTGAGTGAGTGTCTGAGTGAGTGAGTGTCTGAGTGAGTGTCTGAGTGGGTCTCTGAGTGAGTCTCTGAGTGTCTGAGTGAGTGAGTCTCTGAGTGAGTGAGTCTCTGAGTGAGTGACTGGGTGAGTGAGTGAGTGTCTGAGTGAGTGTCTGAGTGAGTCTCTGAGTGAGTCTCTGAGTGTCTGAGTGAGTGAGTCTCTGAGTGAGTGGCTGAGTGAGTGAGTGGCTGAGTGAGTGAGTGTCTGAGTGAGTGAGTCAGTCTCTGAGTGAGTCCCTGAGTGAGTGAGTCTCTGAGTGACTGAGTGTCTGAGGCTCGCTGTTGTTACTCCTTCCAACGTCGTCTCAACGTCATCTCAACGTCGCCGTGAACGTTCGGAATTAATTAAATAAATATTCCCAACACTTCGCTCTGACTCCTCCCACTCACTCACAGATCACGCCCCTAACTCTAAGCTCCTCCCCCTTCTCAGTCACTTCCATTGTAGATCAGCCCCTAACTCTAAGCCCCTCCCCCTACTCGAAACCCCGCCCCTAACTCTAAGCCCCACCCCCTTCCCATTCACTTCCATTGTAGCTAAGCCCCCCCCCCCTACTTCAAGCCACGCCCCCTAACTCTAAGCCCACCCCCATACTCCAAGCCCCGCCCCCTAACGCTAAGCTCCACCCCCTTCTCATTCACATCTATTGTAGCTAAGCTCCTCCCCCCTACTCCAAGCCCCGCCCCTAACTCTAAGCTCCTCCCCCTACTTGAAGCCCCGCCCCCTAACTATAAGCCCATCCCCCTACTCCAAGCCCCGCCCCCTAATGCTAAGCTCCACCCCCTTCCCATTCACTTCCATTGCAGCTAAGCTCCTCCCCCCCACTCCAAGCCCCGCCCCCCCCCGCCCCGTGTTGATGGGGCTGTCGCCGTGTTGATGGAGGGGTGGGAGGGAGGTCGCTAAGATGGCCGCCTCTCCTCCGGCTCCCCTCAGCCTCTCACGGACGCCGCAGAAGACGCTGCCGCCTCCACCATCATCGCCGCCGCCGCCTCCTCCCTCCCCTCTCATCCATCCCTCGCAATCCACCTCCGTGGCGTCGACCTTCCCGCCTCGCTGAGAGCCGCGGTCCAGAATTTCCTCCTGAGCCGGCGCGCCGCTAGAGCCCACCGAGGTGTGACGGGGGTGGGGGGGGGCAAAGCCGCCGGGCGGCGGCGGCGTCTGCGGGCAGGCGAGACGGGGGCGATGGTTGGGGGGGGGGGGTCGGTGTTGGTGGGGCCTAGTCTAGGCTTCTAGGTAAACAATTGCAATGTTAAGTCAATGGGGGTGGCGGCCTAGTCTAGGCTTCTAGGTTACGTATTTTAGTGTCAATTGGAAGGGGGAGGGGCCTAGTCTAGGCTTCTAGGTGAAAATTTGCAATGTTAAGTCAATGGGGGTGGCGGCCTAGTCGAGGCTTCTAGGTTGAAAATTTAGAGTCAATGGGAAGGAAGGGGTGGGGGGCCTAGTCTAGGCTTCTAGGTGAAAATTTGCAATGTTAAGTCAATGGGGGTGGCGGCCTAGTCCAGGCTTCTAGGTTACGTATTTTAGTGTCAATGGTAAGGAAGAGGGAGTGGCCTATTCTAGGCTTCTAGGTATTTTTTTAACGTTAAGTCAATGGGGTGGGGGGGGGGGGGTGTCGGCCTAGGGATAGGCTTCTAGGTAAATATTTTAGTGAATATAAATATTTTAGCGTTAAGTCAATCGGTAGGAGTGGGAGGGGCCTAGTTTAGGCTGCTTGGTTATTTTTTTTAGTGTTAAAGCAATGGAGGGGTGAGCTATTCGAGGCGTCTAGGTAATATTTTGTTTTATTTAAATGTTAAGTCAATGGAGAGGGGGACTAATCTAGGCTTTTAGTAGAATGTTGATTTTAATGTAAAGTCAATGGGAAGGGTGCTAGTCTAGGCTTTTATGTTGTGCAAAAATGTAATATTTAGTCAATGGGGACGAGGGGAGGGGCCTACTCTAGGCTTTTAGGTAAATATTTTAGTGTTAAGTCAATGGGGGGTGGGGCCTAGTCTAGGCTTCTAGACAATTTGTTTTTTTTTATTATTTGTAAAAAATCGCGTCAAATTACAACGATCGACTTAATTCGTGAGGCGATTCAAGGTTCGTTTCGGCGACTTGTGCAGTTTTTTTTAATTAAAACTCTACATCAACGTAAAATTAAAATCACTTTAATTAGCGTTGCGTAACGGCCGTTATTCTTGAACGTGTAGCGCCCGTTAACACGTAAGTAGAAATGCGTTAACATTATTATTGTATCAGGGTTATATCATTTCAGTCCGATTTATACTCGTAAATGTTTTTTTCTCTTCGTCGTCGTTGTTATTGTTGATCATTTTGCACCGCCAACACGCCGGGACTACCTCTAGGTTGGCTCGGCCTTAAATCTTTTTTTAAAAGTTTAATTGAATTTGGACAGCGGGCGTGGTGCTGGCAACTCGCACACCGCGGCCTTAATAGGTGCTCGCTAACTGCACTTGCCCCTGCAGTCGGTTAGAGGCTACCTGGGGGAGCTTTGTGTGGGTGGGTCAGTGGGTGAGTGAGTAGATGGCTGAGTGAGTGGGTGGGTGAGTGAGTAAGTGGGTGAGTGGTGGGTGAGTGGGTGAGTGGGTGGGTGGGTGAGTGAGTGGGTGGGTGAGTGGGTGAGTGAGTGAGTGGGTGAGTGAGTAGATGGGTGAGTGAGTAGATGGGTGAGTGGGTAGATGGGTGAGTGGGTAGATGGGTGAGTGAGTGAGTGGGTGGGTGAGTGGGTGAGTAGGTGAAGTGGTTGAGTGAGTGAGTGGGTGGGTGAGTGGGTGGGTGAGTGGGTGGGTGAGTGGGTGGGTGAGTGAGTGAGTGAGTGGGTGAGTGAGTGAGTGAGTAGATGGGTGAGTGAGTAGATGGGTGAGTGGGTAGATGGGTGAGTGAGTGAGTGGGTGAGTAGGTGAAGTGGTTGAGTGAGTGAGTGGGTGGGTGGGTGGGTGAGTGAGTGGGGGGTGGGTGGGTGAGTGGGTGGGTGGGTGACTGGGTGAGTGAATGAGTGGGTGAGTGAGTGAGTGGGTGGATGACTGAGTTAGTGAGTGGGTGACTGAGTGAGTGGGGGAGTGGGTGAGTAGGGGAGTGTTTGAGTGGGTGGGTGACTGGGTGGGTGAGTGTGTGAGTGAGTGGGGGGTGGGTGACTGAGTGGGTGAGTGTGAGTGAGTGGGAGAATGAGTGGGTGAATGACTGAGTGAGTGAATTGGTGAGTGATTGGGTGATTGACTGAGTGAGTGGGTGACTGAGTGAATTGGTGAGTGATTGGGTGATTGACTGAGTGAGTGGGTGACTGAGTGAATTGGTGAGTGATTGGGTGAATGACTGAGTGAGTGAATGGGTGAGTGAGTGAGTTAGTGGGTGGATGAGTGAGTGGGTGGGTTCGTGAGTGATTGGGTGATTTACTGAGTGAGTGAGTGACTGAGTGAGTTGGTGAGTGATTGGGTGAATGACTGAGTGAGTGAATGGGTGAGTGACTGGGTGGGTGAGGGAGTTAGTGGGTGGGGTCGTGAGTGGGTGGGTTGGTGAGTGATTGGGTGATTGACTGAGTAAGTGAATGGGTGAGTGGGTTAGTGAGTGGGTGACTGAGTGAGTTGGTGAGTGATTGGGTGAATGACTGAGTGAGTGAATGGGTGAGTGACTGGGTGGGTGAGGGAGTGAGTGGGTGGGTTGGTGAGTGATTGGGTGATTGACTGAGTAAGTGAATGGGTGAGTGAGTGGGTTAGTGAGTGGGTGACTGAGTGAGTTGGTGAGTGATTGGGTGAATGACTGAGTGAGTGGGTGACTGAGTGAATTGGTGAGTGATTGGGTGATTGACTGAGTGAGTGGGTGACTGAGTGAATTGGTGAATGACTGAGTGAGTGAGGGAGTGAGTGGGTGGGTTGGTGAGTGATTGGGTGATTGACTGAGTAAGTGAATGGGTGAGTGGGTTAGTGAGTGGGTGACTGAGTGAGTTGGTGAGTGATTGGGTGAATGACTGAGTGAGTGAATGGGTGAGTGACTGGGTGGGTGAGGGAGTTAGTGGGTGGGGTCGTGAGTGATTGGGTGATTTACTGAGTGAGTGAGTGACTGAGTGAGTTGGTGAGTGATTGGGTGAATGACTGAGTGAGTGAATTGGTGAGTGATTGGGTGATTGACTGAGTGAGTGGGTGACTGAGTGAATTGGTGAGTGATTGGGTGATTGACTGAGTGAGTGGGTGACTGAGTGAATTGGTGAATGACTGAGTGAGTGAGGGAGTGAGTGGGTGGGTTGGTGAGTGATTGGGTGATTGACTGAGTAAGTGAATGGGTGAGTGGGTTAGTGAGTGGGTGACTGAGTGAGTTGGTGAGTGATTGGGTGAATGACTGAGTGAGTGAATGGGTGAGTGACTGGGTGGGTGAGGGAGTTAGTGGGTGGGGTCGTGAGTGATTGGGTGATTGACTGAGTAAGTGAATGGGTGAGTGGGTTAGTGAGTGGGTGACTGAGTGAGTTGGTGAGTGATTGGGTGAATGACTGAGTGAGTGAATGGGTGAGTGACTGGGTGGGTGAGGGAGTGAGTGGGTGGGTTGGTGAGTGATTGGGTGATTGACTGAGTGAGTGGGTGACTGAGTGAATTGGTGAGTGATTGGGTGATTGACTGAGTGAGTGGGTGACTGAGTGAATTGGTGAGTGAATTGGTGAATGACTGAGTGAGTGAGGGAGTGAGTGGGTGGGTTGGTGAGTGATTGGGTGATTGACTGAGTAAGTGAATGGGTGAGTGGGTTAGTGAGTGGGTGACTGAGTGAGTTGGTGAGTGATTGGGTGAATGACTGAGTGAGTGAATGGGTGAGTGACTGGGTGGGTGAGGGAGTGAGTGGGTGGGTTGGTGAGTGATTGGGTGATTGACTGAGTAAGTGAATGGGTGGGTGGGTGGGTGAGTTGGTGACTGAGTGAGTTGATGAGTGGGTGAGTGAGTGGGGGAGTGGGTGAGTAGGGGAGTGTTTGAGTGGGTGGGTGAGTGGGTGACTGGGTGGGTGAGTGTGAGTGAGTGGGGGGGTGGGTGAGTGTGTGAGTGAGTGAGTGAGTGGGTGAGTAGGTGAGGTGAGTGGGTGGGTGAGTGATTGGGTGAGTGAGTGGGTGACTGAGTGGGTGACTGAGTGAGTGGGTGACTGAGTGAATTGGTGAGTGATTGGGTGATTGACTGAGTGAGTGGGTGACTGAGTGAATTGGTGAGTGATTGGGTGATTGACTGAGTGAGTGGGTGACTGAGTGAATTGGTGAGTGATTTGGTGAATGACTGAGTGAGTGGGTGACTGAGTGAATTGGTGAGTGATTTGGTGATTGACTGAGTGAGTGGGTGACTGAGTGAATTGGTGAGTGATTGGGTGATTGACTGAGTGAGTGGGTGACTGAGTGAATTGGTGAGTGATTTGGTGAATGACTGAGTGAGTGAGTGAGGCTACCTAGGGGACCTTTTGTGTTAAGTGAGGAGACTAACGCGGCCAGGCGTGGTGCTATCCAGCCACCTTTTTGTGCTTGCTCTCAGAACTTGCCCTTCTAGTCTGTTAGAGGCTACCTGGGGGAGCTTGTTCTGTGCAGGTGAGTGGTTGGGTGAGTGCATTGGTGAGGTGAGTGGGTGGGTGAATGGGTGGGTGAATGGGTGGGTGAGTGGGTTGGGATTGGTGAGTGGGTGAGCGGGTGGGTGGGTGACTGAGTGGATGGGTGAGTGGGTGGGTGAGTGGTTGGGATTGGTGAGTGGGTGAGCGGGTGGGTGGGTGACTGAGTGGATGGGTGAGTGGGTGAGTGAGTGGATGGGTGAATGGATGGGTGAGTGGATGGGTGAGTTGGTGATTGGTTGGGTGAGTGATTGGGTGAATGAGTGGGTGGGTTAGTGGGTTAGTGAGTGAATAGGTGGGTGGGTGACTGAGTGGATGGGTGAATGGATGGGTAAGTGGATGGGTGAGTGGATGGGTGAGTGGATGGGTGAGTTGGTGATTGGTTAGATGAGTGATTTTGTGATTGAGTGGGTGGGTTAGTGGGTTAGTGAGGGAATAGGTGGGTGGGTGACTGAGTAGGTTAGTGGGTAACTAAGTGAATTGGTGACTGAGTGGATGGGTGAGTTGGTGATTGGTTGGGTGAATGAGTGGGTGGGTTAGTGAGTGAATAGGTGGGTGAGTGACTGTGTGGGTGACTGAGTGGATGGGTGAGTGGATGGGTGAATGGATGGGTGAATGGATGGGTGAGTGGATGGGTGAGTGGATGGGTGAGTGGATGGGTGAGTGGATGGGTGAGTGAATGGGTGAGTTGGTGAGTGGGTGGGTGGGCTGGCGGGCGATTGAGTGAGTGACTGAGTGACTGAGTGGGTTAATAAGTAGGGTGAGTGGGTGACTGAATGAATGATTGAGTGAGTGACTGAGTGGGTGACTGACTGAGTGACTGACAGAGTGACTGGCAGAGTGACTGACTGAATGACTAAGTGACTGGCAGAGTGACTGGCAGAGTGACTGAGTGACAGAGTGACTGACTGACTGACTGAGTGGGTGACTGACTGAGTGAATGACTGACTGAGTAACTGACTGAATGACTGACTGAGTAACTGACTGAGTGACTGAGTGGGTGACTAACTGAGTGACTGACTGAGTAACTGACTGACTAACTGACTAACTGACTGAATGAGTGACTGACTCACCGACTCATGCAATGATTCTGACCCCTCCCCCCACCATCTCCCTCCCGTTCTTCTCCCCCCCCCCCCCTGGCCACCACCTCCGAAACCAGGCGGTCGATGCAGTGCAAGCAACCGTAGGATTGAGGAGGAGGAGGGGAGGGGGAGAGAGGCAGGGAGGGAAGCTGTCATCTGGCAAACGCCTCAAAGACGTCTGAATCCGACAAAAGATTTGAAGAGCCGTCGCGATTCCGGCGAGCGCCTAAAAGCCGTCTGAATCCGGCGAAAGATTGGGAGAGGCGTCGCCACTCCGTCGAAAGAATTGAAGAGCCGTCGCGGTTCCGGTAAACCCCTAAAAGCTGTCTGAATCCGGCGAAAGATTGGGAGAGGCGTCACGACTCCGTCGAAAGATTTGAAGAGCTGTCGCGATTCCGGTGAACTCCTAAAAGCCGTCTGATTCCGGCGAAAGATTGGGGCAGGCGTCGCCACTCCGGCAAAAAAATTGAAGAGCCGTCGCGATTCCGGCAAACCCCCAAAACCCGTCTGAATCCGGCGAAAGATTGGGGCAGGCGTCACGACTCCGTCGAAAGATTTGAAGATCCGTCGCGATTCTGGCAAACCCCCAAAAGCCGTCTGATTCCGGCGAAAGATTGGGAGAGGCGTCACGACTCCGTCGAAAGATTTGAAGAGCCGTCGCGATTCTGGCGAGCGCCTGAAAGCCGTCTGAAATCTGGTGGGAGATTGCGGATTTGCCCTGAATACCGGTGGGAGATTTATGGAGACGCTTGAATCCGGTGAGAGATTTGTGGAAACATCTTGAACCCGGCGAGGGATTGAGGGGACGTCTTGAACTCGGCGGAAGATTGGAGAAGACGTTTGAATACCGGTAACAGATTGAGCGAGAAGCCGTTCTGAATCCCGGTGAGATTTCGCAGGAGACGTCTTGAACGTCTTGAACGCCGGCGGGAGATTTGAGAAGACGTTTGATTACCGGTGACAGATTGAGGGGACGTCTTGAAGGGAGATTGAGGAGACGTCTTGAACCCGGCGGGAGATTGAGGGGACGTCTTGAACCCGGCGGGAGGTTTGCAAGAGACGTTTTAATCCGGGGAGAGATTTGAGAAGACGTTTGAATACCGGTGACAGTTTGAGGGGATGTCTTGAACGCCGGCGGGCGATTGAGGGGACATCTTGAACGCCGGTGACAGATTTGAGAAGACGTTTGAATACCGGTGACAGATTGAGGGGACATCTTGAACGCCGGCGGGCGATTGAGGGGACATCTTGAACGCCGGTGACAGATTTGAGAAGACGTTTGAATACCGGCGGGAGATTGAGGGGACGTCTTGAACCCAGCGGGAGATTGAGGGGACATCTTGAAGGGAGATTGAGGAGACGTCTTGAACCCAGCGGGAGATTGAGGAGACGTCTTGAACCCAGCGAGAGATTGAGGGGACATCTTGAACGCCGGTGAGAGATTTGAGAAGACGTTTGATTACCGCTGACAGATTGAGGGGACGTCTTGAACGCCGGTGACAGATTGAGGGGACATCTTGAACGCCGGTGAGAGATTTGAGAAGACGTTTGATTACCGCTGACAGATTGAGGGGACGTCTTGAACGCCGGTGACAGATTGAGGGGACATCTTGAACCCGGTGAGAGATTTGAGAAGACGTTTGAATACCGGTGGGAGATTGAGGGGACGTCTTGAACCCAGCGGGAGGTTTGCAGGAGACGTCTTGAACCCGGCGGGAGATTGAGGAGACGTCTTGAACGTCTTGAACGCTGGCGGGAGATTGAGGAGACGTCTTGAAGGGAGATTTGAGAAGACGTCTTGAACCCAGTGGGAGATTAAGGAGACGTCTTGAAGGGAGATTGAGGAGACGTCTTGAACGCGGCGGAGATTTGAGAAGACCTTTGATTACCGGTGACAGATTGAGGGGACGTCTTGAACGCCGTCGGGAGCTCACCGAGACCCCCGGCGAAGATGTCGATGTCCACGACGTCTCACCGGGAGGCAAAGCCGACGCCGACGGCTTTGCCGACTGTCCTCAAGCCCGGCGGTGGAGTTGCCGGTGGAGTTGGCGGTGGTGGTGGCGGTGGCGGAGGAGGAGGTGGTGGAGGTTGCCTCCGACAGCCGAGGCGAAGAGCTTCTCCCGCTCGCACGAAGTGGGGCCAAACAACCTTCACCGCCCTGCTGTTGGGGCACGGGGGTGGGGGCGGTGGGGGGGGGCACAGGGCGGGGCGCGGTGCTGGAGTCACGGGAGGGGCTTCTTCCCTGGGGGCCAGAGCATTATCGGGAGGTGGAGCTGGTGGTGGAGGTGGTGGTGGTGGTGGTGGTGGTGGAGGTGGTGGAGGTGGTGGTTTCTCCCCGGGTACGACTGGAGGAGGAGGAGGAGGTGATGGATTCTCCCAGCCAATGGGCGGGCTCTCCTCGGCCGGGGGAGGAGCCTCCGCAGGAAGGGGCGTGGCCTGGACCGCCAAGGGGGGAGGAGCTTGTTCCGTCTCTCCGGTCCGAGGGTCTCCGGCGACTTCCGCCGGAGGAGGACGTCGTCCCCGGCAACGGCGGCGGCGGCCGTCGTCGGCGTCGTCGCCGTCGGCGATCACCGGCATCACCGGCGTCACCGGCAACACCGCCGCCACGCAGCTTCCTCCGTCGGACAACGAGAACAACGACCCCTTTGGCTTTGAGAGCGACGACGAGTCCGCTCCGGTCACCTCCCGGCACCAGTTGCAGGTCGCGGCGGGAGCGGCGGCGCTGCCGGGAGCGGCACCCTCACCAGCGGGGGCCGCCCCCCTCCCGGGAGAGGCGGCCGGACGCTGTCGCCTCGACGGTTCGTCGGAGGAGCGCGGCGATTCGGCTGTGGAGTCACCGGGTGGTGGAGGTGGTGGTGGTGGACGAGGTGGTGGACGTGGTGGTGGACGACGAGGAAGAGGAGGAGGAGGAACCGGAGTTCTCCCGACGGCCAGGAAACGTGGAGGCTGCAGGGCCCAGCGCAGTGCCAGAGGCTCTCGGAGGAAGAGGTCCTTGAAGGAGTTAGATGATGGGGGTGGAGGTGGGGGAGGTGGTGATGGGGGAGGTGGACTAGGTGGACGAGGTGGAGGTGGTGGACGAGGTGGAGGTGGACGAGGTAGAGGTGGTGGAGGTCGTCCCGAGAGGAAGAGAGTTCGCTTTGAAGATGATGTCGTGGAGATGCAAGGTGAGTGAGTGGGTGGGTGAATGGGTGAGTGGGTGGGTGGGTGGGTGAGTGGGTGAGTGGGTGGGTGGGTGGATCAGTGAGTGGGTGGGTAGGTGGTTGAGTGGGTGGGTGGGTGGGTGAGTGGGTGAGTGGGTGGGTGGGTGGGTGAGTGGGTGAGTGAGTGGGTGAGTGGTGTGGGGTGAGTGGGTGGGTGGGTGGGTGAGTGGGTGGGTGAATGGGTGAGTGGGTGGGTGGGTGGGTGAGTGGGTGAGTGGGTGGGTGGGTGGATCAGTGAGTGGGTGGGTAGGTGGTTGAGTGGGTGGGTGGGTGAGTGGGTGGGTGAGTGGGTGAATGGGTGAGTGGGTGGGTGGGTGGGTGAGTGGGTGAGTGGGTGGGTGGGTGAGTGGGTGGATGGGTGAGTGGATGGGTAGGTGGTTGAGTGGGTGGGTGAGTGGGTGGGTGGGTGGGTGAGTGGGTGAGTGGGTGGGTGGGTGGGTGAGTGGGTGAGTGGGTGGGTGGGTGAGTGGGTGGGTGGGTGAATGGGTGAGTGGGTGGGTGGGTGAATGGGTGAGTGGGTGGGTGGGTGGGTGAGTGGGTGGGTGGGTGGATGGGTGGATGGGTGGATGGGTGGGTAGGTGGTTGAGTGGGTGGGTGGTTGAGTGGGTGGATGAGTGAGTGAGTGGGTGAGTGAGTGGGTGAGTGAGTGGGTGAGTGAGTGGGTGAGTGAGTGGTTGCGTGAGTTGGTGGGTGAGTGGGTGGGTGAGTGGTTGCGTGAGTTAGTGGGTGGGTGGTTGGGTGGGTGGGTGGGTGAGTGGGTGGGTGGGTGGGTGAGTGAATGATTGCGTGAGCAAGTGGAGGGTTTGCGTGAGTTAGTCGGTGAGTAGGTGGACTGGTTCTGGTGTTTGTAGAGCTGGAGAGGCTGCCACTCCTCTGTCGGGAGCTGGACCAGTACCGCCTGGACCTGTGTTGAAATGTATTGGGTTGTTGTTGGTGGGTGAGTGGGTGGGCGGGCGAGCGGGCGGGTGGGTGGGTGGGTGGGTGGGCGGGCGAGTGGGTGGGTGGGTGGGTGGGTTATCGTGGTTCGTGGGTGGTGCAGGTGAGTTTATTGCGTCGGTGAGTGAGTCCAAAGTCACACGCAACCTCCCTCCCCTCCCTCTCCTCCCTCTCCTCCCTCTCCTCCCTCCCCTCCCTCCCCTCCCTCCCCTCCCTCCCCTCCCTCCCCTCACTCTCCTCCCTCCCCTCTCCTCCCTCCCTCCCTCCCCTCCCTCCCTCTCCTCCCTCCCCTCCCCTCCCTCCCCTCCCCTCCCTCTCCTCCCTCCCCTCCCTCTCCTCCCTCCCCTCCCTCTCCTCCCTCCCCTCCCTCCCCTCCCTCCCCTCCCTCCCTCTCCTCCCCTCCCTCCCCTCCCTCCCCGCAGTTTCCCCTCAGCAACACGCCCCTTCCAGCGACTGTCCGAGTGACACCGACCAAACCCAACCACCACCCCCAGCTCCCAGCTGGGTGGTCGTACCCAGTTCCTCGCCCTCCCACCACCTCAAACTCTCGCTCAAGAAGCTCCCTGAGTCGCCCAGTGCTCTAGCTCCACCTCCTCCACCACCGCCTCCACCTCCTCCACCACCTCCTCCACCTCCTCGTCTCTCTCCGCCGGGATTCAACGCGGCAATGACGGAGACGGGACTGTCTCCACGACCCCTGTCGCAGCAGCGTCTGCAAAGTCGATCTCCGTCACCGCCAACTCAGCAGCGACAGCATCATCAGCATCGTCGTCATCATCGTCGTCGTCATCTTTCGCCACCATCTCCTGCCGGCTTTGACGCCGCCGCGAACAACGCCGCTGCGATCGGACTGCAGCATCAGCCGCTAAATCATCAGCATCAGCTAAATCATCAGCATCAGCTAAATCAGCAGGAGCAGCATCAGCTAAATCAGCATCATCAGCTAAATCATCAGCAGCATCAGCAGATGAATTATCATCGGCAGCATCAGTTAAGTCAGCAGGAGCAGCATCAGCTAAATCATCAGCAGCATCAGCATCAGCAGCAGCTGAATCATCATGAGCAGCAGCAACAGCAGCTGCGTCCGCCTCATAGCGGCAGCGGCCTCCTGACCACCACCACCACCACCCCAGCCGCATCCTCAACGTTGGGGTCGGTGTTCTCGGCGCACGTCGGGACGACCGCGGCCCAAGGAAACGTTCCCTCGGGAAGCCTTCACGGAGCCGTGGGAGGTTCAGTTCTTGCCGGCAACGTTCCCTTGGGAAGCCTTCATGGAGGCGACGTTTTTGCCAGCAACGTTCCCTTGGGAAGCCTCCACGGAGCCGTGGGAGGTTCCGTTCTTGCCGGCAACGTCCCCTTGGGAAACCTTCACGGAGAAAACCTTCCGTTGGGAAGCCTTCACGGAGCCGTGGGAGGTTCCGTTCTTTCCGGCAACGTTCCCTTGGGAAGCCTCCATGGAGGAACCGTTCCATCAGGAAGCCTCCATGGAGGCAGCGTTCCGTTAGGAAGCCTTCACGGAGCCGTGGGAGGTTCCGTTCTTGCCGGCAACGTCCCCTTGGGAAGCCTTCACAGAGGTGACGTTCTTGCCGGCAACGTTCCCTTGGGAAGCCTCCACGGAGGAAACGTTCCGTTGGGAATCTTGCAGGAGGGCGGCGGTTCGTGCGGTGTCACCTCGCCCACATCAGCTCCACCGTTGGTCCACCCTCACCACCCTCACCACCACCATCCGCGGTCCACTTCTCCTGGCGACGTTCTCTCCGGAGTTGCCGGCGGTGGCATTGGTGGTGGTGGTGGTGGAGTTTTTGTTGGAGGTGCCATTGGTGGTGGTGGTGGTGATGGTGGTGGTGGTGGAGTTTGCGTTGGAGGTGCCATTGGTGGTGGCGGCGATGGTGGAGTTGTTGGCATTGGTGGAGCCTTCGAAGATGGCATCCCGGCCTGGTGGACTCTCTTCCAACACGGCCAAGCGAATGTCTCCCAGGAGACGCATCAGCAGCAGCATCAGCGGAGGGACGATGACGATGACGATGAGGTGGTGGATGATGAGGAGATGGAGCAGGAGGAGGAGGTAGATGAGGATCTACTGCCCGAACTCCCTCGGCAGTTCCCATCAGCGAACCGCCATCAGCGGCCGCAGAAGGAGGGTGGAGGTGGTGGAGGTAGAGGTGGTGGAGGAGGTGGTGGAGGAGGTGGTGGAGGAGGTGGTGGAGGAGGTGGTGGTGGAGGAGGTGGTGGAGGTGGAGGTGGTGGAGTAGGAGGTGGAGGTGGTGCTGGGCCGCTGAGGGCTGGGCCGCTGAGGCAGCGTCATCGGAGAGCGCCGAGGGCCAAGGGCGGTTTGGTTGACGTTGTTGAGTCAGTCCACCACCGCCACCACCACCGCAATCATCAGCAGCAGCATCAGCATCATCAGCAGCAGCATCAGCGGAGACGTCGCCAAGACGTGGATGTGGCGGTGGACTGCGGCGACGACGAGGACGACGAGGACGATGAGGACGATGATGAGGAGGAGGTATCGGGTGGCCGTCTAGCCGGGGCGGAGACGCTGTACACCATCGACGGGGAGGGGATCTTCACCGTGAGCGGAGCGCCGGGACCACCGGTGCCGCCGCCGGCACCGCCGCCGCTCACATTCGGCACGGCCGCCACGAGGCCGACCGGCGGGGGGACGGAGCCACCTGACCCCCGACCCCTCCTGCTCCTTGCCGGTGCTGGTGGCGGTGGCGGCGGAGCCAGCCGTCCCGGCTTTGCCGGCGTTCCCGGCTTTGCCGGCGGCGGCGGTGGAGCCGGCATTCCCGGCTTTGCCGGCGGACGCCCGGGGGAGCAGGATGGGGAGGGGCGTTCCCACGGAGGCGGTTACCACCATCAGGAGGATGATGATGATGATGAAGATGATGATGATGAGGAGGATGATGATGAGGATGATGATGATGATGATCAGGACGACACGCTGAACGTGCCCGTGCTGGATTCCATCCTGGGCAACGCTGCGGCCTTCGTGAGTCCTCATGAGGAGGAGGTGGATGATGAGGAGGAGGAGGTGGACGATGAGGAGGAGGTGGAAGATGATGAGGCGGTGAGCGCCCACCCGCTGTTCTACGCCGACCCGGGACAGGTCCCTGCAGACCTGCACGCAGGTCTCCAGCTGCAGTTGCAGCAGCAGCTGCAGGAGCTGCAAAAGCTCCAGTTGCAGTTGCAGCAGCAGCAGCAGCCGCAGCAGCAGCAGCAGCAGCTGCAACAGCTGCATCATGATCAACGTCATCGCCTGAAGCACTTTCAGCAGCTAGAGCAGCAGCAGCAGCAGGAGCTGATGCAGCAGCAGCATCATCAGCTGCAGCAGCAGCAGCTGATTCAGCAGCAGCAGCTGATTCAACAGCAGGAGCAGCAGCAGCAGAGGCAGCTACAGCAATCGCAGGAGATACAGCAAAAGCATCATCAGCAGAAGCAGCAGCATCATCAGCAGAGGCAGCTACAGCAATCGCAGGAGATACAGCAACAGCATCATCAGCAGAAGCAGCAGCAGCCGCAGCAGCAGCATCGGCTGTTACCAAACATAAATCAAGGAGATGGAACCGAATTCCCGGAGCCCGGAGTAGCCACCGGTGAAGCTTTGAGCGGATTTGCTGATCTTGGAGTTGCCACGGTGAGAGACAGAACCGGATTCACGGATCCTGGATTTGCTGATCCGAGAACAGCCACAGTAGGAGACCGTACCGGATTCACGGATCCTGGAGTTGCCACGGTGGGAGACCGAACCAGATTCACGGATCCTGGAGTAGACACGGTGGGAGGCCGGCCTGGATTCCCGGATCCTGGATTTGCTGATCCGAGAACAGCCACAGTGGGAGACCGAACCAGATTCACGGATCCTGTAGTAGCCACAGTTCAAGCTCCAAGCGTCCTCACAGATCCCGGAGTGGCCACGGTGGGAGACCGAACCGGATTCACGGATCCCGGAGCGGCGACGGCTGGGGGAGCCCGAGCCGGACTAGCGGCACCGGGGGCTCGTTCGGGCAACGGAGGGAAACCCTCACGGCATCGCCCCCCCGTCGCTCCAAACGCCCCGGGGGTCGTCGCGGCTGCTCTGTCGACGCCACAGCCGGTACAGCCGGTACCACCGCCGGTACCACCGCCGGTACCGCAGCCGCAACGTACCGTGGTGGTCTTCTCGGAAGCGGCGCTTGGTCAGCTTTCCCGCGAACGCGCCGAGAAAGAAGGGGGAGGAGGAGGGGGCGGCACGGGAGTGGGAGGAGCGGCGCTTGCCGGGACGACCGTGGCGCTGCCGCCCTCCAGGCGAGCCAAAGGCTCGGAGCGGTGCCAGCGGGCCGGGAAATCGGGCGTTGCCGGCAGCGGCGGCGGTACCGGCGGCGGGACCGGTGGTACCGGCGTCACCGGCAAGTTCCACGGGCGTTGGCGCTACTTCCGCTACGTCCAGATGGAGACCGACATGGCGGAGGCTGCGGCGGCTGCGGCGGCGGCCGCTGAGGAGGAGTCCCGGAGGAGGATGAAGAGGAGGAGGAGGAGGCGGAGGATGATGATGATGATGGGGGAGGGGGTGGGCGACGGGGTGGGCGGACGGGGCCCGTGGGTGGAGGGGGGCGATGGGGAGGGATGGAGCCCTGTGGATGACGATGACGACGACGACGATGACGACGACGATGACGACGACGATGACGATGCAGGAGGACGAAGAGGAAAGGAGGAGGAGGAGGAGTTGGTGTTTGGGGCAAGGCCGAGGAAAGAGCACGGGGAGCGGACTTACACCAGGGTGGGGACACGGGCGGCCGGAGGCGGTGGTGGACGTGGGGGTGGTGCTGTGGGTGGTGCTGTGGGTGGTGCTGTGGGCGGTGGTGCTGTGGGTGGAGGTGGTGGACGTGGGGGTGGTGCTGTGGGTGGTGCTGTGGGTGGTGTTTTGGGTGGAGGTGCTGTGGGTGGTGGTGCTGTGGGTGGTGCTGTGGGTGGAGGTGGTGTTGCTGTGGGTGGCGCTGTAGGTGGTGCTCTGGGCGGTGCTGTGGGCGGGACTTGGAGGCCGCACGGCATTGTGGGAGGAAGCGGAGGAGGAGGCGGAGGGGAAGGAGCGGTGGAGAGAGAGAAGGGTAAGTCCTCTGTCTGGAGCTGGATCGGTACCGTCTGTACCGCTGTGGTATACAGGAGGGTCGGTGGACCGGCTCTGGTGTCTGTGTGTGTGGAGGAGAGGCTGCCACTCCTCTGTCAGGAGCTGGATCGGTACCGTCTGTACCGCTGTGGTATTCAGGAGGGTCGGTGGACCGGCTCTGGTGTCTGTGTGTGTGGAGGAAAGGCTGCCGCTCCTCTGTCAGGAGCTGGATCGGTACCGTCTGTACCGCTGTGGTATACTGGAGGGTCGGTGGACCGGTTTTGGTGTCTGTGTGTGTGGAGGAGAGGCTGCCGTTCCTCTGTCAGGAGCTGGATCGGTACCGTCTGGATCTCTGGGGCATTCAGGAGGTCCGGTGAACCGGCTCTGGCTCCTGCCACCATGAGGGGTGGACAGTCCTCCACTCGGGGCAGGAGACGGCCAAACAACAGGGAGTGGCTCTTCTTCTGAACAAAAGAATGAATGGGGCGTGGGAGCGTGGCGGTGAGGTGTGGGAAGCTGTAAGCCCCAGGCTGCTGTGGGCTCGCCTTCCCATCAACCGGAGGCGAGGAGTGGTGGTCGTGGTTACTTATGCCTCCACCGAAGACGAACATCCGTGGAGGGATGCAGGCAAGGCCGATGAGTCAGATGCCTTCTATGACCTCCTGTCACAGGTGCCGGCTAAAGTGGCCCCTCGGGACAGAGTCATCTTGTTGGGTGACTTCAATGCCCGAGTTGGTCATGATGCTGGCACCTGGTCTGGAGCGATTGGAAGGCATGGGCCAGATCAGCTCAATAACAACGGTAGGAGGCTGTTCGATTTTTGTGCGGCCCATGGGCTTGTAATTACCAACACGCTGTTCCGGCATCGGCGCATCCACACAACATCATGGATACATGCCGGGTCCAAGCAAGAACATCTGCTGGACTACGTAGTGACGGACCAGCGGATGCGGGCCCATGTCCTTGACACCAGGACCTAGCGTGGAGCTGATCTGCCCTCTGACCATCGACTTGTCATCTGTAAGATGCGCCTGCCATTCTTCCACTCCGGTGGTGGGTGTACACCCAGGAACCCCATTCCAACCTAAGGTGGCCTGGTCTCAGCTAGCCGATGAAAGTCGCAAGCGAGAATTTCATCATCGCTTGCGGCCGGGGTTGGCATCGTCCCCCACTCCTCCTGATGTCGAGGGCAAATGGGCGAGATGGTTTAGGACTGTGACTCATGCAGCTGCAACGGCTGCTTTGGGTACGCGGTCCAGACCTCCCCAGAGACCCTGGCTGACGGAGGAGGAGGTGTTCAGGCTGGTTGAGAAAAAGCGACGGGCCCACTCTTCATCGGCTACAGCACGCCACGTCGGCGAATGAGGAGGCTTTTACCGAAGCCTTCGCTCGGAGGTTCGGAGAGCCGTGAGGCGCCGCAAGGATGATGGGTGGTGGTCGCGGGTTGCTGAGGAGATGGAGTCTGCCTCAGTGGCCCGCGATCACAAATCGATCTTGAACTCGGTCATATGAAAAATGAGCCGACTTGCGGCGTCGCACGCAATCGCCACCATCCTCTGGGTGTTTGTGCGTCTCTCACTGCCTCTCTCTGTCTCTCTGTGTCTCTCTGTGTCTCTCTGTGTCTCTCTGTGTCTCTCTGTGTCTCTCTCTGTCTCACTCTGTGTGTCTCTCTCTCTGCGTGTGCAGTGTCTACTCGCTGTCCCCGCGACCCCACCACTCTGCCTCCCTCCGTGTCGGCTGCCTTCTTCGTCACGCTGCAAGACCCCGGCGGTGGCGGTGGTGGCGGCGGTGGTGGCGGCGGTGGTGGTGGTGGTGGCGGTGGTGGTGGCGGTGGTGGTGGTGGTGGCGGTGGTGGTGGTGGTGGTGTGCTGGAGGGAGGAGGAGGTGGAGGAGGTGGTGCTGGGACATCAACACGGAGAGACAGAGGTGTGTGGGTGGGTGTGTGTGTGGGTGGGTGTGTGTGTGGGTGGGTGTGTGTGTGGGTGGGTGGGTGTGTGGGTGGGTGTGTGCGTGGGTGTGTGGGTGGGTGTGTGTGTGGGTGGGTGTGTGGGTGGGTGGGTGTGTGGGTGGGTGTGTGGGTGTGTGCGTGGGTGGGTGGGTGGGTGTGTGCGTGGGTGGGTGTGTGGGTGGGTGGGTGTGTGGGTGGGTGTGTGGGTGGGTGGGTGAGTGGGTGGGTGGGTGGGTGAGTGGGTGGGTGTGTGGGTGGGTGTGTGTGTGGGTGGGTGTGTGTGTGGGTGGGTGGGTGTGTGGGTGGGTGTGTGGGTGGGTGTGTGCGTGGGTGTGTGTGTGGGTGGGTGTGTGGGTGGGTGGGTGTGTGGGTGGGTGTGTGGGTGGGTGGGTGTGTGCGTGGGTGGGTGGGTGGGTGGGTGTGTGTGTGGGTGGGTGGGTGGGTGTGTGGGTGGGTGTGTGGGTGGGTGGGTGTGTGGGTGGGTGGGTGAGTGGGTGGGTGTGTGGGTGGGTGTGTGCGTGGGTGGGTGTGTGCGTGGGTGGGTGGGTGGGTGGGTGAGTGGGTGGGTGGGTGGGTGAGTGGGTGGGTGGGTGAGTGGGTGGGTGAGTGGGTGGGTGTGTGCGTGGGTGGGTGCGTGGGTGGGTGGGTGCGTGGGTGTGTGGGTGGGTGTGTGGGTGGGTGTGTGGGTGGGTGGGTGTGTGGGTGGGTGGGTGTGTGGGTGGGTGTGTGGGTGGGTGGGTGCGTGCGTGGGTGGGTGCGTG
>NW_027621168.1:37500-40000 GCF_964198595.1 Lampetra fluviatilis
CCGTGTCTCTCTCTCTCCCCGTGTCTCTGTGTCTCTCTCCCCGTGTCTCTCCCCGTGTCTCTCCCCGTCTCTCTCCCCGTGTCTCTGTGTCTCTCTCCCCGTGTCTCTCCCCGTGTCTCTCCCCGTCTCTCTCTCTCTCACCGTGTCTCTCCCCGTGTCTCTCCCCGTGTCTCTCCCCGTGTCTCTCCCCGTGTCTCTCCCCGTGTCTCTCACCGTGTCTCTCTCTCTCCCCGTGTCTCTGTGTCTCTCTCCCCGTGTCTTTCCCCGTGTCTCTCCCCGTGTCTCTCCCCGTGTCTCTCCCCGTGTCTCTTCCCGTGTCTCTCACCGTGTCTCTCACCGTGTCTCTCCCCGTGTCTCTCTCTCTCCCCGTGTCTCTGTGTCTCTCTCCCCGTGTCTCTCCCCGTGTCTCTCTCTCTCCCCGTGTCTCTGTCAGGTCGCGTATCCTCTCGGCGAGGCCGGAAGGAAGCGAAGTTGGACTTATTTGGCTTCGACGAAGAGAGACAAGATGAGAGCAGTCAACGTGGAGAGGTGAGAGACACGGGGAGAGAGACACGGGGAGAGAGAGAGACACGGGGAGAGAGAGAGACACGGGGAGAGAGAGACACGGGGAGAGAGACATGGGGAGAGAGAGACACGAGGAGAGAGACACGGTGAGACACGGGGGGAGAGACACGGGGAGAGAGAGAGACACGGGGAGAGAGAGAGACACGCGGGGAGAGACACGGGGAGAGAGAGACACGGTGAGAGACACGGGGAGAGAGACACGGGGAGAGGGAGACACGGGGAGAGAGACACACGGGGAGAGAGAGACACACGGGGAGAGAGACACGGGGAGAGAGACACGGGGAGAGAGAGAGACACGGGGAGAGAGAGAGACACGGGGAGAGAGAGAGACACGGGGAGAGGGAGAGACACGGGGGGAGAGAGAGACACGGGGAGAGAGAGACACGGGGAGAGAGAGAGACACGGGGGGAGAGAGACACGGGGAGAGACACGGGGAGAGAGAGAGACACGGGGAGAGGGAGAGACACGGGGGGAGAGAGAGACACGGGGAGAGAGAGACACGGGGGGAGAGACACGGGGAGAGAGACACGGGGAGAGAGAGAGACACGGGGAGAGAGAGACACGTGGAGAGGGAGAGACACGGGGAGAGAGAGACACGGGGAGAGAGACGGGGAGAGAGAGAGACACGGGGAGAGAGACACGGGGAGAGAGACACGGGGAGAGGGAGAGACACGGGGAGAGAGACACGGGGAGAGAGACACGGGGAGAGAGAGACACGGGGAGAGAGACACGGGGAGAGAGAGACACGGGGAGAGAGACACGGGGAGAGAGAGAGACACGGGGAGAGAGAGAGAGACACGGTGAGAGAGACGGGGAGAGAGAGAGACACGGGGAGAGAGACACGGGGAGAGAGAGACAAGGGGAGAGAGACACGGGGAGAGGGAGAGACACGGGGAGAGAGAGAGACACGGGGAGAGAGAGAGACACGGGGAGAGAGAGAGACACGGGGAGAGAGAGAGACACGGGGAGAGAGAGACACGGGGAGAGAGACACGGGGAGAGAGAGACACGGGGAGAGAGACACGGGGAGAGGGAGAGACACGGGGAGAGAGAGAGACACGGGGAGAGAGACACGTGGAGAGGGAGAGACACGGGGAGAGAGAGAGACACGGGGAGAGAGAGACACGGGGAGAGAGAGACACGGTGAGACACGGGGAGAGAGACACGGGGAGAGACACGGGGAGAGGGAGAGACACGGGGGGAGAGAGACACGGTGAGACACGGGGAGAGAGACACGGGGAGAGACACGGGGAGAGGGAGAGACACGGGGAGAGACACGGGGAGAGAGAGAGACACGGGGAGAGAGAGACACGGGGAGAGAGAGAGACACGGGGAGAGAGAGAGACACGGGGGGAGAGAGACACGGGGAGAGACACGGGGAGAGAGAGAGACACGGGGAGAGGGAGAGACACGGGGGGAGAGAGAGACACGGGGAGAGAGAGACACGGGGGGAGAGACACGGGGAGAGAGACACGGGGAGAGAGAGAGACACGGGGGGAGAGAGACACGTGGAGAGGGAGAGACACGGGGAGAGAGAGACACGGGGAGAGAGACGGGGAGAGAGAGAGACACGGGGAGAGAGACACGGGGAGAGAGACACGGGGAGAGGGAGAGACACGGGGAGAGAGACACGGGGAGAGAGACACGGGGAGAGAGAGAGACACGGGGAGAGAGACACGGGGAGAGAGACACGGGGAGAGAGAGACACGGGGAGAGAGAGAGACACGGGGAGAGAGAGAGAGACACGGGGAGAGAGACGGGGAGAGAGAGAGACACGGGGAGAGAGACACGGGGAGAGAGAGACACGGGGAGAGAGACACGGGGAGAGGGAGAGACACGGGGAGAGAGAGAGACACGGGGAGAGAGAGACACGGGGAGAGAGAGACACGGGGAGAGAGACACGGGGAGAGGGAGAGACACGGGGAGAGGGAGAGACA
>NW_027621168.1:47500-61156 GCF_964198595.1 Lampetra fluviatilis
CTGTGTGTGTCACTGTGTGTGTCACTGTGTGTGTCACTGTGTGTGTCACTGTGTGTGTGTGTCACTGTGTGTGTCACTGTGTGTGTCACTGTGTGTGTGTGTGTGTCACTGTGTGTGTGTGTCACTGTGTGTGTGTGTGTCACTGTGTGTGTGTGTCACTGTGTGTGTGTGTGTCACTGTGTGTGTGTGTCACTGTGTGTGTGTGTGTCACTGTGTGTGTCACTGTGTGTGTGTGTCACTGTGTGTGTGTGTCACTGTGTGTGTGTCACTGTGTGTGTGTGTGTCACTGTGTGTGTGTCACTGTGTGTGTGTGTGTCACTGTGTGTGTGTCACTGTGTGTGTGTGTGTCACTGTGTGTGTGTGTCACTGTGTGTGTGTCACTGTGTGTGTGTGTCACTGTGTGTGTGTGTGTCACTGTGTGTGTGTGTCACTGTGTGTGTCACTGTGTGTGTCACTGTGTGTGTGTGTCACTGTGTGTGTGTGTGTCACTGTGTGTGTGTGTGTCACTGTGTGTGTGTGTCACTGTGTGTGTGTGTGTCACTGTGTGTGTGTGTCACTGTGTGTGTGTGTCACTGTGTGTGTCACTGTGTGTGTGTCACTGTGTGTGTGTCATTGTGTGTGTGTGTGTCACTGTGTGTGTGTGTCACTGTGTGTGTGTGTCACTGTGTGTGTGTGTCACTGTGTGTGTCACTGTGTGTGTGTGTGTCACTGTGTGTGTCACTGTGTGTGTCACTGTGTGTGTCACTGTGTGTGTGTGTCACTGTGTGTGTCACTGTGTGTGTCACTGTGTGTGTGTCACTGTGTGTGTGTGTCACTGTGTGTGTGTGTCACTGTGTGTGTGTGTCACTGTGTGTGTGTGTGTCACTGTGTGTGTCACTGTGTGTGTGTCACTGTGTGTGTGTCACTGTGTGTGTGTGTCACTGTGTGTGTCACTGTGTGTGTGTCACTGTGTGTGTGTGTGTCACTGTGTGTGTCACTGTGTGTGTGTGTGTCACTGTGTGTGTCACTGTGTGTGTGTGTGTCACTGTGTGTGTCACTGTGTGTGTCACTGTGTGTGTGTCACTGTGTGTGTGTGTCACTGTGTGTGTGTGTCACTGTGTGTGTGTGTCACTGTGTGTGTGTGTCACTGTGTGTGTGTGTCACTGTGTGTGTCACTGTGTGTGTGTGTGTCACTGTGTGTGTCACTGTGTGTGTCACTGTGTGTGTCACTGTGTGTGTCACTGTGTGTGTGTCACTGTGTGTGTGTCACTGTGTGTGTGTGTCACTGTGTGTGTGTGTCACTGTGTGTGTGTGTCACTGTGTGTGTGTGTGTCACTGTGTGTGTCACTGTGTGTGTCACTGTGTGTGTCACTGTGTGTGTGTGTCACTGTGTGTGTGTCACTGTGTGTGTGTGTCACTGTGTGTGTCACTGTGTGTGTGTGTCACTGTGTGTGTCACTGTGTGTGTGTCACTGTGTGTGTGTGTCACTGTGTGTGTGTGTCACTGTGTGTGTGTGTCACTGTGTGTGTGTGTCACTGTGTGTGTGTGTGTCACTGTGTGTGTGTGTGTCACTGTGTGTGTGTGTGTCACTGTGTGTGTGTGTGTCACTGTGTGTGTCACTGTGTGTGTGTCACTGTGTGTGTGTCACTGTGTGTGTGTCACTGTGTGTGTCACTGTGTGTGTCACTGTGTGTGTGTGTGTCACTGTGTGTGTGTCACTGTGTGTGTCACTGTGTGTGTGTCACTGTGTGTGTGTCACTGTGTGTGTGTCACTGTGTGTGTGTGTGTCACTGTGTGTGTGTGTGTCACTGTGTGTGTGTGTGTCACTGTGTGTGTGTGTCACTGTGTGTGTGTCACTGTGTGTGTCACTGTGTGTGTGTCACTGTGTGTGTCACTGTGTGTGTGTCACTGTGTGTGTGTCACTGTGTGTGTGTGTCACTGTGTGTGTGTGTCACTGTGTGTGTGTGTCACTGTGTGTGTCACTGTGTGTGTGTCACTGTGTGTGTGTGTCACTGTGTGTGTGTGTCACTGTGTGTGTGTGTGTCACTGTGTGTGTGTGTGTCACTGTGTGTGTGTGTGTGTCACTGTGTGTGTGTCACTGTGTGTGTGTCACTGTGTGTGTGTCACTGTGTGTGTGTCACTGTGTGTGTCACTGTGTGTGTCACTGTGTGTCACTGTGTGTGTGTGTGTCACTGTGTGTGTGTCACTGTGTGTGTCACTGTGTGTGTCACTGTGTGTGTGTGTCACTGTGTGTGTGTGTCACTGTGTGTGTGTCACTGTGTGTGTGTCACTGTGTGTGTGTCACTGTGTGTGTGTCACTGTGTGTGTCACTGTGTGTGTGTCACTGTGTGTGTCACTGTGTGTGTCACTGTGTGTGTCACTGTGTGTGTCACTGTGTGTGTGTGTCACTGTGTGTGTGTGTCACTGTGTGTGTGTCACTGTGTGTGTGTGTCACTGTGTGTGTGTGTCACTGTGTGTGTGTGTCACTGTGTGTGTGTGTGTCACTGTGTGTGTGTGTGTCACTGTGTGTGTCACTGTGTGTGTGTGTCACTGTGTGTGTGTGTCACTGTGTGTGTGTGTGTGTGTCACTGTGTGTGTGTGTGTGTGTCACTGTGTGTGTCACTGTGTGTGTCACTGTGTGTGTGTGTGTCACTGTGTGTGTGTCACTGTGTGTGTCACTGTGTGTGTCACTGTGTGTGTGTGTGTCACTGTGTGTGTGTGTCACTGTGTGTGTCACTGTGTGTGTGTGTCACTGTGTGTGTGTGTGTGTGTCACTGTGTGTGTCACTGTGTGTGTCACTGTGTGTGTCACTGTGTGTGTGTGTCACTGTGTGTGTCACTGTGTGTGTGTGTCACTGTGTGTGTCACTGTGTGTGTGTGTCACTGTGTGTGTCACTGTGTGTGTGTGTCACTGTGTGTGTCACTGTGTGTGTGTGTCACTGTGTGTGTCACTGTGTGTGTGTCACTGTGTGTGTCACTGTGTGTGTGTGTCACTGTGTGTGTCACTGTGTGTGTGTGTCACTGTGTGTGTCACTGTGTGTGTCACTGTGTGTGTCACTGTGTGTGTCACTGTGTGTGTGTGTGTCACTGTGTGTGTGTGTGTGTGTCACTGTGTGTGTGTGTGTGTGTCACTGTGTGTGTCACTGTGTGTGTGTGTCACTGTGTGTGTGTGTGTCACTGTGTGTGTCACTGTGTGTGTGTGTGTGTGTGTCACTGTGTGTGTCACTGTGTGTGTCACTGTGTGTGTGTGTGTCACTGTGTGTGTGTCACTGTGTGTGTGTCACTGTGTGTGTCACTGTGTGTGTCACTGTGTGTGTGTCACTGTGTGTGTGTGTCACTGTGTGTGTGTGTCACTGTGTGTGTGTGTCACTGTGTGTGTGTGTCACTGTGTGTGTGTGTCACTGTGTGTGTGTGTCACTGTGTGTGTGTGTCACTGTGTGTGTGTGTGTCACTGTGTGTGTGTGTGTGTGTCACTGTGTGTGTGTGTGTCACTGTGTGTGTGTGTCACTGTGTGTGTGTGTCACTGTGTGTGTGTGTCACTGTGTGTGTGTGTCACTGTGTGTGTGTGTGTGTGTGTCACTGTGTGTGTGTGTCACTGTGTGTGTGTGTGTGTGTGTCACTGTGTGTCACTGTGTGTGTGTGTGTCACTGTGTGTGTGTCACTGTGTGTGTCACTGTGTGTGTGTGTGTCACTGTGTGTGTGTCACTGTGTGTGTGTGTGTCACTGTGTGTGTGTGTCACTGTGTGTGTCACTGTGTGTGTCACTGTGTGTGTGTGTCACTGTGTGTGTGTGTCACTGTGTGTGTCACTGTGTGTGTGTGTCACTGTGTGTGTGTGTGTGTGTCACTGTGTGTGTCACTGTGTGTGTCACTGTGTGTGTCACTGTGTGTGTGTGTCACTGTGTGTGTCACTGTGTGTGTGTGTCACTGTGTGTCACTGTGTGTGTGTGTCACTGTGTGTGTCACTGTGTGTCACTGTGTGTGTGTGTCACTGTGTGTGTCACTGTGTGTGTGTGTCACTGTGTGTGTCACTGTGTGTGTGTGTCACTGTGTGTGTCACTGTGTGTGTGTGTCACTGTGTGTGTCACTGTGTGTGTCACTGTGTGTGTCACTGTGTGTGTCACTGTGTGTGTGTGTGTCACTGTGTGTGTGTGTGTGTGTCACTGTGTGTGTGTGTCACTGTGTGTGTGTGTCACTGTGTGTGTGTGTGTGTGTCACTGTGTGTGTCACTGTGTGTGTGTGTCACTGTGTGTGTGTGTGTGTGTCACTGTGTGTGTCACTGTGTGTGTGTGTGTGTGTGTCACTGTGTGTGTCACTGTGTGTGTGTGTCTGTGTGTGTGTGTGTGTCACTGTGTGTGTCACTGTGTGTGTGTCACTGTGTGTGTGTGTCACTGTGTGTGTGTGTCACTGTGTGTGTGTGTCACTGTGTGTGTGTGTCACTGTGTGTGTGTGTGTCACTGTGTGTGTGTGTGTCACTGTGTGTGTGTGTCACTGTGTGTGCGTGTCACTGTGTGTGTGTGTCACTGTGTGTGTGTGTCACTGTGTGTGTGTGTGTGTGTCACTGTGTGTGTCACTGTGTGTGTGTGTGTCACTGTGTGTGTGTCACTGTGTGTGTCACTGTGTGTGTGTGTGTCACTGTGTGTGTGTCACTGTGTGTGTCACTGTGTGTGTGTGTGTCACTGTGTGTGTGTCACTGTGTGTGTCACTGTGTGTGTGTGTGTCACTGTGTGTGTGTGTCACTGTGTGTGTCACTGTGTGTGTCACTGTGTGTGTGTGTCACTGTGTGTGTGTGTCACTGTGTGTGTCACTGTGTGTGTGTGTCACTGTGTGTGTGTGTGTGTGTCACTGTGTGTGTCACTGTGTGTGTCACTGTGTGTGTCACTGTGTGTGTGTGTCACTGTGTGTGTCACTGTGTGTGTGTGTCACTGTGTGTGTCACTGTGTGTGTGTCACTGTGTGTGTCACTGTGTGTGTGTGTCACTGTGTGTGTCACTGTGTGTGTGTGTCACTGTGTGTGTCACTGTGTGTGTGTGTCACTGTGTGTGTCACTGTGTGTGTGTGTCACTGTGTGTGTCACTGTGTGTGTGTGTCACTGTGTGTGTCACTGTGTGTGTCACTGTGTGTGTCACTGTGTGTGTCACTGTGTGTGTGTGTCACTGTGTGTGTGTGTGTGTGTCACTGTGTGTGTCACTGTGTGTGTGTGTCACTGTGTGTGTGTGTGTGTGTCACTGTGTGTGTCACTGTGTGTGTGTGTGTGTCACTGTGTGTGTCACTGTGTGTGTCACTGTGTGTGTGTGTCACTGTGTGTGTCACTGTGTGTGTGTGTGTCACTGTGTGTGTGTGTGTGTCACTGTGTGTGTCACTGTGTGTGTGTGTGTGTGTGTCACTGTGTGTGTCACTGTGTGTGTGTGTCTGTGTGTGTGTGTCACTGTGTGTGTGTGTCACTGTGTGTGTGTGTGTGTCACTGTGTGTGTCACTGTGTGTGTCACTGTGTGTGTGTGTGTCACTGTGTGTGTCACTGTGTGTGTGTGTGTCACTGTGTGTGTGTGTCACTGTGTGTGTGTGTGTCACTGTGTGTGTCACTGTGTGTGTGTGTGTCACTGTGTGTGTCACTGTGTGTGTGTGTGTCACTGTGTGTGTCACTGTGTGTGTGTCACTGTGTGTGTGTCACTGTGTGTGTGTGTGTCACTGTGTGTGTGTGTCACTGTGTGTGTCACTGTGTGTGTCACTGTGTGTGTGTCACTGTGTGTGTGTGTCACTGTGTGTGTCACTGTGTGTGTGTCACTGTGTGTGTGTCACTGTGTGTGTGTCACTGTGTGTGTGTGTGTCACTGTGTGTGTCACTGTGTGTGTCACTGTGTCTGTGTGTCACTGTGTGTGTGTCACTGTGTGTGTCACTGTGTGTGTCACTGTGTGTGTGTGTGTCACTGTGTGTGTGTGTGTCACTGTGTGTGTGTGTGTCACTGTGTGTGTCACTGTGTGTGTGTCACTGTGTGTGTGTCACTGTGTGAAGGTTCAGGCTCCTCGTGCCGTCTACAATCCGCGTCCGTGGACGTCGGAGGGCGTCATTCCCGAGACGCTCAAAGCCACTCCACTTAGCGTGAGTGGCTCACAACAACAACAACAACATCAACAACATCATCAACATCAACAACAACATCAACAACAACATCAACAACATCAACAACATCAACAACAACAACAACATCAACAACAACAACAACATCAACAACAACAACAACATCAACATCAACATCAACAACATCATCAACATCATCAACATCAACAACAACAACATCAACAACAACAACATCAACAACATCAACATCAACAACATCAACAACATCAACAACATCAACATCATCAACAACATCATCAACAACATCATCAACAACAACAACAACATCATCAACATCAACAACAACATCATCATCAACATCAACATCAACATCAACAACATCAACAACAACAACATCAACAACAACAACAACAACATCATCAACAACAACAACATCATCATCAACATCAACAACAACATCATCAACATCAACAACAACATCAACAACATCAACAACAACAACATCATCAACAACAACAACATCATCAACAACAACAACATCATCATCAACAACAACAACATCATCATCAACATCAACAACAACATCATCAACATCAACAACATCAACAACAACAACATCATCAACAACAACAACATCATCAACAACAACAACATCATCAACAACAACATCATCATCAACATCATCAACAACATCATCAACAACAACATCATCATCAACATCATCAACAACATCAACAACATCAACATCATCAACAACATCAACAACATCATCAACAACATCAACAACATCAACATCATCATCAACAACATCAACAACATCAACATCATCAACAACATCAACAACATCAACATCAACAACAACATCAACAACATCAACATCATCAACAACATCAACAACATCAACAACATCAACATCATCAACAACAACAACAACATCAACAACATCATCAACAACATCATCAACAACAACAACATCAACAACAACATCATCATCATCAACAACATCAACAACAACAACAACAACATCATCATCATCAACAACAACAACATCATCATCATCAACATCATCATCATCAACACCATCAACATCAACAACATCTGACTGTGTGTGTGTCTCTGTGTGTGTGTCTCTCTCTGTGTCTCTGTCTCTCTGTCTCTCTGTGTGTCTCTCTGTGTCTCTGTCTCTCTGTGTGTCTCTCTGTCTCTGTGTGTCTCTCTGTGTGTCTCTCTGTGTCTCTCTCTGTGTCTCTCTGTCTCTGTGTCTCTGTGTCTCTGCCTCTCTCTGTGTCTCTCTCTCTGTGTCTCTGTCTGTCTGTGTCTCTCTGTCTCTGTCTCTCCTGTCTCTCTGTGTCTCTGTGTGTCTCTCTGTGTGTCTCTCTGTGTCTCTGTGATTGTCTCTCTGTGTCTCTCTGTGTCTCTCTCGGTGTCTCTCTGTGTGTCTAGACCCAAGACAGCCCTTCCAACATCAGCTCAGCTTCTTACACAGAAGCAGCATCAGCAGCATCAGCAGAAGCTGCTGATGATGATGATGCTGCTGCTGTGACATGCAGAGCTGCTGATGATGATGCTGATGATGATGATCGTTGTGAGATGGAAGATGTTTTACATCATTCAAATGCCAATCAACACTCATCAGCAGTCCCGATAGACACGGTGAGTGGGTGGGTGAGTGGGTGGGTGAGTGGGTGAGTGGGTGGGTGAGTGGGTGGGTGAGTGGGTGGGTGGGTGGGTGGGTGGGTGGGTGAGTGGGTGGGTGAGTGGGTGGGTGGGTGAGTGGGGTGGGTGAGTGGGTGGGTGAGTGAGTGGGTGGGTGAGTGAGTGGGTGAGTGGGTGGGTGGGTGGGTGGGTGAGTGGGTGGGTGGGTGGGTGGGGTGAGTGAGTGGGTGAGTGGGTGAGTGGGTGGGTGGGTGAGTGGGTGAGTGGGTGGGTGAGTGGGTGGGTGGGTGGGTGAGTGGGTGAGTGGGTGGGTGGGTGGGTGGGTGGGTGGGTGAGTGGGTGGGTGGGTGGGTGGGTGAGTGGGTGGGTGGGTGAGTGGGTGGGTGGGTGGGTGAGTGGGTGGGTGAGTGGGTGAGTGGGTGGGTGGGTGGGGTGAGTGGGTGGGTGAGTGGGTGGGTGGGTGAGTGGGTGGAGTGGGTGGGTGGGTGAGTGGGTGGGTGAGTGGGTGAGTGGGTGGGTGGGTGAGTGGGTGGGTGGGTGGGTGAGTGGGTGGGTGAGTGGGTGGGTGGGTGAGTGGGTGGGTGAGTGGGTGAGTGGGTGGGTGAGTGGGTGGGTGGTGGGTGAGTGGGTGAGTGGGTGGGTGGGTGGGTGGGTGGGTGGGTGAGTGGGTGGGTGGGGTGAGTGGGTGAGTGAGTGGGTGGGTGGGTGGGTGGGTGGGTGAGTGAGTGGGTGGGTGGGTGGGTGAGTGGGTGGGTGGGTGGGTGAGTGGGTGAGTGAGTGGGGTGGGTGGGGTGGGTGGGTGGGTGGGTGGGTGAGTGGGTGGGTGGGTGAGTGGGTGAGTGGGTGGGTGGGTGGGTGGGTGGGTGGGTGAGTGAGTGGGTGGGTGGGTGGGTGGGTGGGTGAGTGGGTGAGTGAGTGGGTGGGTGGGTGGGTGGGTGAGTGGGTGAGTGGGTGGGTGGGTGAGTGGGTGGGGTGGGTGAGTGGGTGAGTGAGTGGGTGGGTGGGTGGGTGGGTGGGGTGGGTGAGTGGGTGGGTGGGTGAGTGGGTGAGTGGGTGGGTGGGGTGAGTGGGTGGGTGGGTGGGTGGGTGAGTGGGTGGGTGGGTGGGTGGGTGAGTGGGTGGGTGGGTGGGTGGGTGGGGTGAGTGAGTGGGTGGGTGGGTGGGTGAGTGAGTGGGTGGGTGAGTGGGTGGGTGGGTGGGTGGGTGGGTGGGTGAGTGGGTGGGTGAGTGGGTGGGTGGGTGAGTGGGGTGAGTGGGTGGGTGGGTGAGTGGGTGGGTGGGTGGGTGGGTGGGGTGAGTGAGTGGGTGGGTGGGTGAGTGGGTGGGTGGGTGGGTGGGTGAGTGGTGGGGGGTGGGTGGGTGGTGAGTGGGTGGGTGAGTGAGTGGGTGGGTGGGTGGGTGGGTGGGTGGGTGGGTGAGTGAGTGGGTGGGTGAGTGGGTGGGTGGGTGGGGTGAGTGGGTGGGTGGGTGGGTGAGTGGGTGGGTGGGTGGGTGAGTGGGTGGGTGAGTGGGTGGGTGGGTGGGTGAGTGGGTGGGTGGGTGAGTGGGTGAGTGGGTGGGTGAGTGGGTGGGTGGGTGGGTGGCGTGAGTGGGTGGGTGGTGGGTGGGTGGGTGGGTGAGTGGGTGGGTGGGTGGGTGAGTGGGTGGGTGGGTGAGTGGGTGGGTGGGTGGGTGAGTGGGTGGGTGGGTGGGTGAGTGGGTGGGTGGGTGGGTGGGTGGGTGAGTGGGTGGGTGAGTGGGTGGGTGGGTGGGTGGGTGAGTGGGTGGGTGGGTGAGTGGGTGAGTGGGTGAGTGAGTGGGTGGGTGGGTGGGTGGGTGGGTGAGTGGGTGGGTGGGTGAGTGGGTGGTGGGTGGGTGGGTGAGTGGGGGGTGGGTGGGTGGGGGGAGTGGGTGGGTGGGGGGGGTGGTGGGTGGGTGGGTGGGTGGGTGGGTGAGTGAGTGGGTGGGTGGGTGGGTGAGTGAGTGGGTGGGTGAGTGGGTGGGTGGGTGGGTGGGTGGGTGAGTGGGGTGGGTGAGTGGGTGGGTGGGTGAGTGGGTGGGTGGGTGAGTGGGTGGGTGGGTGGGTGGGTGGGTGGGTGGGTGAGTGGGTGGGTGGGTGAATGGGTGGGTGGTGGGTGGGTGGGGGGTGGGTGGTGAGTGGGTGGGTGGGTGAGTGAGTGGGTGGGTGGGTGAGTGAGTGGGTGGGTGGGTGGGTGGGTGGGTGAGTGGTGGTGGGTGGGTGGGTGGAGTGGGTGAGTGTGGTGGGTGGGTGGGTGAGTGGGTGAGTGAGTGGGTGGTGGTGGGTGAGTGGGTGGGTGGGTGGGTGGGTGAGTGGGTGGGTGGGTGAGTGGGTGGGTGGGTGGGTGAGTGAGTGGGTGGGTGGGGTGAGTGGGGTGGGTGGGTGGGTGGTGGTGGGTGGGGTGGGTGGGTGGGTGGGTGAGTGGGTGGGTGAGTGGGTGAGTGGTGGGTGGGTGGGTGGGTGGTGAGTGGTGGGTGGGTGGGTGAGTGGTGGGGTGGGTGGGTGAGTGGTGGGTGGGTGAGTGGGTGGGTGGGTGGGTGAGTGGGTGAGTGAGTGGGTGGGTGGGTGGGTGAGTGGGTGGGTGAGTGAGTGGGTGGGTGGTGGTGGGTGGGTGGGTGGTGAGTGAGTGGGTG
Organism: Lampetra fluviatilis; assembly: GCF_964198595.1. Taxonomy (NCBI): domain Eukaryota; kingdom Metazoa; phylum Chordata; class Hyperoartia; order Petromyzontiformes; family Petromyzontidae; genus Lampetra; species Lampetra fluviatilis. Next base: position 57,840 of record NW_027621168.1, read on the forward strand.
GTTGGGTGGGTGAGTGGGTGGTGAGTGGGTGGGTGGGTGGGTGAGTGGGTGGGTGGGTGAGTGAGTGGGTGGGTGAGTGGGTGGGTGGGTGGGTGGGTGGGTGGGTGGGTGGGTGGGTGAGTGGGTGGGTGAGTGGGTGAGTGAGTGGGTGGGTGGGTGGGTGGGTGGGGTGGGTGGGTGAGTGAGTGGGTGGGTGGGGTGGGTGGGTGAGTGGGTGGTGAGGTGGGTGGGTGGGTGAGTGGGTGAGTGGGTGGGTGAGTGGGTGAGTGAGTGGGTGGGTGGGTGGGTGAGTGAGTGGGTGGGTGGGTGAGTGAGTGGGTGGGTGGGTGAGTGAGTGGGTGGGTGGGTGAGTGAGTGGGTGGGTGGGTGGGTGGTGGGTGAGTGGGTGAGTGAGTGGGGTGGGTGGGTGGGTGGGGTGGGGGGTGAGTGGGTGGGTGAGTGGGTGAGTGGTGGGTGGGTGGGTGGTGGGTGGGTGAGTGGGTGGGTGGGTGAGTGAGTGGGTGGGTGGGTGAGTGGGGGTGGGTGGGTAGTGGTGGGTGGGTGGGTGAGTGGGTGAGTGGGTGAGTGAGTGGGTGGGTGGGTGGGTGGGTGGGGGAGTGGGTGGGTGGGTGAGTGAGTGGTGGGTGGGTGGGTGGGTGAGTGGGTGGGTGGGTGAGTGAGTGGGTGGTGGGTGGGTGAGTGGGTGAGTGGGTGGTGGAGTGGGTGGGTGGTGGGTGGGTGGGTGAGTGGGTGGGTGGGTGAGTGAGTGGGTGGGTGGTGGTGGGTGGAGTGGGTGGGTGGTGGGTGAGTGGGTGGGTGGGTGAGTGGGTGGTGGGTGGGTGAGTGGGTGAGTGAGTGGGTGGGTGGGTGGGTGAGTGGGTGAGTGAGTGGGTGGGGTGGTGGGTGGTGGGTGGTGAGTGGGTGGGTGGGTGGGTGAGTGGGTGGGTGGGTGGTGGGTGGTGAGTGGTGGGTGGGTGGGTGGTGGTGGGTGGGTGAGTGGGTGAGTGAGTGGGTGGGTGGTGGGTGGGGGTGAGTGGTGAGTGGGTGGGTGGGTGGTGGGTGGTGAGTGGGTGGGTGAGTGGTGAGTGGGTGGGTGAGTGGGTGGGGGGTGAGTGGGTGGGTGGGTGGGTGGTGGGTGAGTGGTGGGTGGGTGAGTGGGTGGGTGAGTGGGTGAGTGGGTGGGTGGGTGGGGAGTGGGTGAGTGGGTGGTGGTGTGGGTGAGTGGGTGGGTGGTGGGTGAGTGGTGGTGAGTGGTGGTGGGGGGTGGGTGGGTGAGTGGGTGAGTGAGTGGGTGGGGAGTGGGTGGTGTGGTGGTGGTGGGGGTGGGTGGGTGGGGGTGGGTGAGTGAGGTGGGGGTGGGTGAGTGGGTGGGTGGGTGGTGGGTGGGTGGGTGGTGAGTGGGTGGGTGGGTGGGTGAGTGGGGTGGGTGGGTGGGTGGGTGAGTGGGTGGGTGGTGGGTGAGTGGGTGGGTGTGAGTGGGTGGGTGGTGGTGAGTGGGTGGGTGAGTGGGTGGGTGGGTGGGTGGTGAGTGGGTGGGTGGGTGTGTGTGGTGGTGGTGTGGGTGGGTGGGTGGGTGAGTGGGTGGGAGGGTGGGTGGGGTGGTGGTGGGTGGTGGTGAGTGGGTGGGTGGGTGGGTGGGTGAGTGGGTGGGTGGGTGGTGAGTGGTGGGTGAGTGGGTGGGTGGGTGGGTGAGTGGGTGGGTGAGTGGTGGGTGGGTGGGTGGGTGAGTGGGTGGGTGGTGGTGGTGAGTGGTGGGTGGGTGTGTGGTGGTGAGTGAGTGGGTGGGTGGGTGGGTGGTGTGGTGGGTGGGTGGGTGGGTGGGTGGTGGTGAGTGGGTGGGTGAGTGGGTGGTGGGTGGGTGAGTGGGTGGTGGGTGGGTGTGTGGGTGGGTGGGTGGGTGGTGGGGGTGGGTGGGGGGTGGGTGGTGGTGGGTGGGTGGGTGGGGTGGTGGGTGAGTGGGTGGGTGGGTGGGTGGGTGGGGTGGGTGGTGGGGTGGGTGAGTGGGGTGGTGGGTGGGTGGGTGGTGGGTGGGTGGTGGGTGGGTGGGGGGGTGTGTGGGTGGTGGGTGGGTGGGGGTGGGGGGTGGGGGTGGGTGGGTGAGTGGTGGGTGGTGGGTGGGTGGGTGGTGGGTGAGTGGGTGGGTGGGTGAGTGGTGGGTGGGGTGGTGGGTGGGTGGTGAGTGGGGTGGGTGAGTGGGTGGGTGGGTGAGTGGGGGGTGGTGGGTGGGTGGGTGGTGGGAGTGGGTGGGTGAGTGGGTGGGTGGAGTGGGGTGGGTGAGTGGTGGGTGGGTGGTGGGTGGGTGGGTGGGTGGGTGGGTGGGTGGGGAGTGGGGTGGGGAGTGGGTGGGTGGGTGAGTGGGTGGTGGGTGAGTGGGTGAGTGAGTGGGTGAGTGGGTGAGTGGGTGGGTGAGTGGGTGGGTGGGTGAGGGGTGAGTGGGTGGGTGGGTGAGTGGGTGGGTGAGTGGGTGGGTGGGTGAGTGGGTGGGTGAGTGGGTGGGTGGGTGTGTGGGTGGGTGAGTGGGTGAGTGGGTGGGTGGGTGAGTGGGTGGGTGAGTGGGTGAGTGGGTGGGTGAGTGGGTGAGTGGGTGGGTGGGTGGTGAGTGGGTGGGTGGTGAGTGGGTGAGGTGGGTGGGTGAGTGGGTGGGTGGTAGGTGAGTGGGTGGGTGGGTGTGAGTGGGTGGGTGGGTGGGTGAGTGGGTGGGTGGGTGGGTGAAGTGAGTGTCTGAGTAGCTGAGTGGGTAGCTGAGTGGGTAGCTGGCTTGAGTAGCTGAATGGGTAGCTGAGTGTCTGAGTAGCTGAGTGGGGTAGCTGAGTGAGTGTCTGAGTAGCTGAGTGGGTAGCTGTCTTGAGTAGCTGAGTGACTAGCTGAGTGAGTGAGTAGCTGAGTGAGTAGCTGAGTGAGTGTGTAGCTGAGTGAGTAGCTGAGTGAGTATCTGAGTGACTAGCTGAGTGAGTGTGTAGGTGAGTGACTAGCTGAGTGAGTGTGTGGCTGAGTGAGTAGCTGAGTGAGTATCTGAGTGACTAGCTGAGTGAGTGTGTAGCTGAGTGACTAGCTGAGTGAGTGTGTAGCTGAGTGACTAGCTGAGTGAGTGTGTAGCTGAGTGACTAGCTGAGTGAGTGTGTAGCTGAGTGACTAGCTGAGTGAGTGTGTAGGTGAGTGAGTAGCTGAGTGAGTGTGTAGCTGAGTGAGTAGCTGAGTGAGTGTGTAGCTGAGTGACTAGCTGAGTGAGTGAGTAGCTGAGTGAGTGAGTAGCTGAGTGAGTAGCTGAGTGAGTGTGTAGCTGAGTGAGTAGCTGAGTGAGTATCTGAGTGACTAGCTGAGTGAGTGTGTAGGTGAGT
>NW_027621169.1:0-1000 GCF_964198595.1 Lampetra fluviatilis
ACTCACTCTCACACTCTCTCACACACTCTCACACTCTCTCGTTCTCTCACACTCACTCACCTTCTCTCACACACTCTCTCACACTCTCTCACACACTCTCTCACACTCTCTCACACTCTCTCACAGTCACTCACACTCTCTCACACTCACTCTCACACTCTCTCACACTCTCACACTCACTCTCACACTCTCTCACACACTCTCTCACACTCTCTCACACTCTCTCACAGTCACTCACACTCTCTCACACACTCTCACACTCACTCTCACACCTCTCTCTCACACTCTCTCACTCTCTCACACTCTCTCACACTCTCTCACACTCTCTCACACTCTCTCACAGTCACTCACACTCTCTCACACACTCTCACACTCACTCTCACACTCTCTCACACTCTCTCACACACTCTCTCACACTCTCTCACACACTTCACTCACACTCTCACACTCTCTCACCATCTCTCACACTCACACACTCTCACTCTCTCACACTCACTCTCACACTCTCTCACACTCACTCTCACACACTCTCACACTCTCTCTCACACTCTCTCACACTCACACACTCTCACTCTCTCACACTCACTCTCACACTCTCTCACTCTCTCACACTCACTCTCTCACTCTCTCACTCTCTCACACACTCACTCACACTCTCACACTCTCTCTCACCATCTCTCACACTCTCTCACTCCCTCACACTCTCTCTCACACTCACTCACACTCTCTCACACACTCTCTCACACTCACTCACACTCTCTCACACTCTCTCACAGTCACTCACACTCTCACAGTCACTCTCACTCTCTCACACTCACTCTCACACACTCTCTCACCATCTCTCACACTCACACTCTCTCACTCTCTCACACTCACTCTCACACTCTCTCACTCCTCTCTCACCATCTCTCACACTCACACTCTCTCACTCTCTCTCACACTCTCTCTCACTCTCTCACACTCACTCTCTCACTCTCTCACACACTCTCTCACACTCTCA
>NW_027621170.1:0-71321 GCF_964198595.1 Lampetra fluviatilis
ATGATACTACTACTGATGATGATGATGATACTACTGATGATGATGATGATACTACTGATGATGATGATGATACTACTGATGATGATGATACTACTACTGATGATGATGATAATACTACTGATGATGATGATGATACTACTACTGATGATGATGATGATACTACTGATGATGATGATGATACTACTGATGATGATGATACTACTGATGATGATGATACTACTGATGATGATGATACTACTGATGATGATACTACTACTGATGATGATGATGATGATACTACTGATGATGATGATGATACTACTACTGATGATGATGATGATACTACTACTGATGATGATGATGATACTACTACTGATGATGATGATACTACTGATGATGATGATGATACTACTACTGATGATGATGATGATACTACTACTGATGATGATGATGATCTGTTTCACTCCATAGCATCAACTTTCGCGACGTTGACTGCCTTGCGGGAGCTGGACTTGTCATTCAACATCGATCTGGGAGGTGATGGTGGACGTGATGGTGGACGTGATGGTGGACGTGATGGTGGACGTGATGGTGGACGTGATGGTGGAGGTGGTGGTGGAGTCTGTGAGCGCCTGTCACAGCTGAAGTCGTTGCGTGTACTTAGACTGGCACGGTGCAGCCTCTCACTCGAGGACATCAAGATGCTGGGTGAGTGGGTGGGTGGGTGGGTGAGTGGGTGAGTGAGTGGGTCAGTGGGTGGGTGAGTGGGTGGGTGAGTGAGTGGGTGAGTGGGTGGGTGGGTGAGTGGGTGAGTGAGTGGGTGAGTGAGTGGGTGAGTGAGTGGGTGAGTGGGTGGGTGAGTGAGTGGGTGAGTGGGTGGGTGGGTGGGTGAGTGAGTGGGTGAGTGGGTGGGTGAGTGGGTGGGTGAGTGAGTGGGTGAGTGGGTGGGTGGGTGAGTGGGTGAGTGAGTGGGTGAGTGGGTGGGTGAGTGGGTGGGTGAGTGAGTGGGTGAGTGGGTGGGTGGGTGAGTGGGTGAGTGAGTGGGTGAGTGGGTGGGTGAGTGGGTGAGTGGGTGGGTGAGTGGGTGGGTGAGTGAGTGAATGAGTGGGTGAGTGAGTGGGTGGGTGGGTGAGTGGGTGGGTGAGTGAGTGAATGAGTGGGTGAGTGAGTGGGTGGGTGGGTGGGTGGGTGAGTGGGTGGGGTGGGTGAGTGGGTGGGTGAGTGAGTGGGTGAGTGAGTGAGTGGGTGAGTGGGTGGGTGAGTGGGTGGGTGAGTGGGTGGGTGAGTGGGTGGGTGGGTGGGTGAGTGGGTGAGTGGGTGGGTGGGTGGGTGAGTGAGTGGGTGGGTGAGTGAGTGGGTGAGTGGGTGGGTGGGTGGGTGAGTGGGTGGGTGGGTGGGTGAGTGGGTGAGTGGGTGGGTGGGTGAGTGGGTGGGTGAGTGGGTGGGTGAGTGAGTGAATGAGTGGGTGGGTGGGTGGGTGAGTGTGGTGGGTGGGTGGGTGAGTGGGTGGGTGAGTGAGTGGGTGAGTGAGTGGGTGAGTGAGTGGGTGAGTGAGTGGGTGGGTTAGTGGGTGGGTGAGTGAGTGAATGAGTGGGTGAGTGAGTGGGTGGGTGGGTGAGTGGGTGGGTGAGTGAGTGAATGAGTGGGTGAGTGAGTGGGTGGGTGGGTGGGTGGGTGGGTGAGTGGGTGGGTGAGTGAGTGGGTGAGTGAGTGGGTGAGTGGGTGCGTGAGTGGGTGGGTGAGTGGGTGGGTGGGTGGGTGAGTGGGTGAGTGGGTGGGTGAGTGGGTGAGTGGGTGAGTGAGTGGGTGGGTGGGTGGGTGAGTGGGTGGGTGGGTGGGTGAGTGGGTGAGTGGGTGAGTGAGTGGGTGAGTGGGTGCGTGAGTGGGTGGGTGAGTGAGTGGGTGCGTGAGTGGGTGGGTGAGTGGGTGGGTGGGTGGGTGAGTGGGTGGGTGGGTGGTGTGGGGTGAGTGGGTGGGTGGTGAGTGGGTGGGTGGGTGAGTGGGGGTGGGTGGGGTGGGTGGGTGGGTGAGTGGGTGGGTGAGTGAGTGAATGAGTGGGTGAGTGAGTGGGTGGGTGGGTGGGTGGGTGAGTGGGTGGGTGGGTGAGTGGGTGGGTGGGTGAGTGGGTGGGTGAGTGAGTGGGTGAGTGAGTGGGTGGGTGAGTGGGTGGGTGGGTGGTGGTGGGTGGGTGGGTGAGTGGGTGAGTGGGTGGGTGGGTGGGTGAGTGGGTGGTGGGTGGGTGGGTGAGTGGGTGAGTGGGTGGGTGAGTGAGTGGGTGAGTGGGTGGGTGAGTGGGTGGGTGGGTGGGTGAGTGAGTGGTGTGAGTGGGTGGGTGGTGTGGGTGAGTGGGTGGGTGGGTGGGTGGGTGGGTGAGTGGGTGGGTGGGTGGGTGGGTGAGTGGGTGGGTGGGTGGGTGAGTGGGTGGGTGAGTGAGTGGGTGGTGAGTGGGTGGTGAGGTTGAGTGGGTGTGTGAGTGGGTGGGTGGGTGGGTGAGTGAGTGAGAGGGTGGGTGGGTGGGTGAGTGGGTGAGTGGGTGGTGGGTGGGGTGAGTGAGTGAGTGGGTGGTGGGTGAGTGGGTGGGTGAGTGTGTGGGTGAGTGAGTGAGTGGGTGGGTGGGTGAGTGGGTGAGTGAGTGAGTGAGTGGGTGTGAGTGGGTGGGTGGGTGGGTGAGTGAGTGGGTGGGTGAGTGGGTGAGTGGGTGGGTGGTGAGTGAGTGGTGAGTGGGTGGGTGAGTGAGTGGGTGAGTGGTGGGTGGGTGGTGAGTGGGTGGGTGGGTGGGTGGGTGAGTGAGTGAGTGAGCTGGGTGGAGTTGGAGTGTGAGTGTGGGTGAGTGGGAGGGTGGTGAGTGGGTGGGTGGGTGGGTGAGTGAGTGGGTGAGTGGGTGGGTGGTGTGGTGAGTGAGTGAGTGGGTGAGTGGTGGGTGAGTGAGCTGGGTGGAGTGGTGAGTGGGTGGTGAGTGAGTGGGTGGGTGAGTGAGTGGATGGTTTGATCTTCGAGTGAGTGAGTGATCTAGTGAGTGGGTGGAGTGAGTGGGTGAGTGAGCTGATGAGTGGGTGAGTGAGTGAGTGGGTGGGTGGGTGAGTGAGTGGGTGAGTGGGTGAGTGAGTGGCGTGGTGGTGAGTGAGTGCGTGAGTGGGTGAGTGAGTGGGTGGGTGAGTGAGTGGGTGGGTGAGTGACTGACTTGACTGAGTGACCTGACTAGAGTGAGTGGGTGAGAAGGTGACTGACTGAGTCGAGTGAGTGGGTGGGTGGGTGAGTGAGTGAGTGGGTGAGTGAGTGAGTGAGTGGGTGAGTGAGTGGGTGGGTCGAGTGACTGACTGACTGAGTGACCTGACTGAGTGAGTCGAGTGAGTGGGTGAGTGGTGAGTGGGTGAGTGAGTGGGTGGGTGGGTGAGTGAGTGAGTGAGTGGGTGAGTGAGTGGGTGGGTGAGTGACTGACTGACTGAGTGACTGAGTGAGTGAGTGAGTGGTGAGAAGGTGACTGCCTGAGTGAGTGAGTGGGTGAGTGGGTAAGTCAGTGAGTGACTGACTGAGTGGGTGAGTGAGTGAGTGACTGAGTGCCTAACTGACTAACTACCTGACTGACCCCCACCCCCCCCACCCCCCCAGGTGTCTGTGTACTCCCCGAGCTGCTGCAGCTGGATCTGTGCTCCACCTCGGCTCTGAGCGGCGCCGTGACCCACCTGGTGGACGCCGCTCTGCTGACGCAAGCGCCGTCCCTCCGCTCACTCGGCCTGCGGGACTGCAGCCTCCTCAGTGGTGACCTGCAGCGCCTCGGTGAGGTCACAGTGTGGTCACGGTGAGGTCACGGTGAGGGCGAGGTGAGGGTGAGGTCACGGTGAGGTCACGGTGAGGTCACGGTGAGGGTGAGGTCACGGTGAGGTCACTGAGGTCACGGTGAGGTCACGGTGAGGGTGAGGTCACGGTGAGGTCACAGTGAGGTCACGGTGAGGGCGAGGTCACGGTGAGGTCACGGTGAGGGTGAGGTGAGGGTGAGGTCACGGTGAGGTCACGGTGAGGTCACGGTGAGGGCGAGGTCACGGTGAGGTCACGGTGAGGTCACGGTGAGGGTAAGGTCACAGTGAGGTCACTGAGGTCACGGTGAGGTCACGGTGAGGGTGAGGTGAGGGTGAGGTCACGGTGAGGGTGAGGTCACGGTGAGGTCACGGTGAGGTCACGGTGAGGGCGAGGTCACGGTGAGGTCACGGTGAGGTCACGGTGAGGGTAAGGTCACAGTGAGGTCACTGAGGTCACGGTGAGGTCACGTTGAGGGTGAGGTGAGGGTGAGGTCACGGTGAGGTGAGGGTGAGGTGAGGGTGAGGTCACGGTGAGGGTGAGGTCACGGTGAGGTCACGGTGAGGTCACGGTGAGGGTGAGATCACCGTCACTGTTGCCACGGTGAGATCACCGTCACCTCGGAAGCTCCTGATCAGAAATCCGCGGAAGCCGCTGATCAGAAATCTGCGGAAGCTCCTGATCAGAAATCCGCGGAAGCCGCTGATCAGAAATGCGCGGAAGCTCCGGATCAGAAATCCGCAGAAGCCACTGATCAGAAATCCGCGGAAGTTCCTGATCAGAAATCCGCGGAAGCTCTTGATCAGAAATCCGCGGAAGCTCCCTTAACCTCTCTCTATCCTCTCCCCGGGTGTCTCCCGATCGACGGATCAGAAATCCGCGGAAGTTCCTGATCAGAAATCCGCGGAAGCTCCAGATCAGAAATCCGCCGAAGCCGCTGATCAGAAATGCGCGGAAGCTCCTGATCAGAAATCCGCGGAAGCCTCTGATCAGAAATCCGCGGAAGCTCCTGATCAGAAATCCGCGGAAGCTCCTGATCAGAAATCCGCGGAAGCTCGCCTAACCTCTCTTTCTCCCCGCGTGTCTCCCGATCGACGGATCAGAAATCCGCGGAAGCTCCTGATCAGAAATCCGCAGAAGCCACTCATCAGAAATCCGCGGAAGCTCCTGATCAGAAATCCGCGGAGGCTCCCCTAACCTTTCTCTCTCCCCGCGTGTCTCCCGATCAACGAATTAGAAATCCGCGGAAGCTCCCCTAACCTCTCTCCCCTCTCTCCCCGCGTGTCTCCCGATCAACGAATCAAAAATCCGCGGAATCTCCTGATCAGAAATCCGCGGAAGCCACTCATCAGAAATCCGCAGAAGCTACTGATCAGAAGTCCGCGGAAGCTCCTGATCAGAAATCCGCGGAAGCTCCTGATCAGAAATCCACGGAAGCTCGCCTAACCTCTCTCTCCCCTCTCCCCGCGTGTCTCCCAATCGACGAATCAGAAATCCGCGGAATCTCCTGATCAGAAATCCGCGGAAGCCACTCATCAGAAATCCGCGGAAGCTCCTGATCAGAAATCCGCGGAAGCCACTCATCAGAAATCCGCGGAATCTCGCCTAACCTCTCTCTCCCCTCTCCCCGCGTGTCTCCCAATCGACGAATCAGAAATCCGCGGAAGCTCCTGATCAGAAATCCGCGGAAGCCCCTTATCAGAAATCCGCGGAAGCTCCCCTAACCTCTCTCTCTCTCTCTCCCCGCCTGTCTCCCGATCGACGGATCAGAAATCTTGGCAGCTAGACGTCCCAGTTGCCTCAAGGAGCTGAGCCTGGAGGGAAATCCGCGGCTGCCCAAGTCCCGAGTGGAAACCATCCGACTCCTGCTGCTGAACAAGACCTGAGCTGTGCTTAGTCACTCACTCAGTCAGTCACTCAGTCAGTCAGTCACTCAGTCACTCACTCAGTCAGTCACTCACTCAGTCAGTCAGTCACTCAGTCAGTCACTCACTCACTCAGTTAGTCAGTCAGTCACTCAGTCAGTCACTCAGTCAGTCACTCAGTCAGTCACTCAGTCACTCACTCACTCAGTTAGTCACTCAGACACTCAGTCAGTCACTCAGTCACTCAGTCAGTTACTCAGTCAGTCACTCAGTCACTCAGTCAGTCACTCACTCAGTCACTCAGTCAGTCACTCAGTCAGTCACTCAGTCAGTCACTCACTCAGTTAGTCACTCAGACACTCAGTCACTCAGTCAGTCACTCAGTCAGTTACTCAGTCAGTCACTCAGTCAGTCAGTCACTCACTCAGTCACTCAGTCAGTCACTCAGTCAGTCACTCAGTCACTCACTCAGTCAGTCACTCAGTCAGTCACTCAGTCAGTCACTCAGTCACTCAGTCACTCACTCATACACTCAGTCACTCACTAAGAGTCACTCAGTCAGTGACTCACTCAGTCAGTCACTCAGTCACTCACTCAGTCAGTCACTCAGTCACTCACTCAGTCACTCACTCACTCAGTCAGTCACTCAGTCACTCACTCAGTCACTCAGTCACTCACTCAGTCACTCAGTCAGTTACTCACTCAGTCATTCACTCAGTCACTCAGTCAGTCACTCAGGCAGTCACTCAGTCACTCAGTCAGTCAGTCACTCAGTCAGTCACTCAGTCAGTCAGTCACTCAGTCACTCAGACACTCACTCACCCACCCACCCACTCACCCACCCACTCACCCCACTCACCCACTCACCCACCCACCCACTCACCCACCCACTCACCCACCCATCCACTCACCCACTCACCCACCCACCCACTCACCCACCCACCCACCCACTCACTCACCCACCCACCCACCCACTCACCCACCCACTCACTCACCCACCCACCCACTCACCCACCCACTCACTCACCCACTCACCCACCCACTCACTCACTCACCAACTCACCCACTCACCCACCCACTCACTCAACCACCCACTCCACCCACCCACTCACCCACCCACCCACCCACTCACCCACTCACCCACCCACTCACTCACCCACTCACCCACCCACCCACTCACCCACTCACCCACCCACTCACTCACCCACCCACTCACTCACCCACCCACTCACCCACCCACCCACCCACTCACTCACCCACCCACTCACCCACCCACCCACCCACTCACCCACTCACCCACCCACTCACTCACCCACCCACCCACCCACCCACCCACCCACTCACCCACCCACCCACCCACTCACCCACTCACCCACCCACCCACTCACCCACCCACTCACCCACTCACTCACCCACTCACCCACCCACCCACTCACTCACCCACCCACCCACCCACTCACCCACTCACCCACCCACCCACCCACTCACTCACCCACCCACCCACTCACTCACTCACTCACCCACCCACTCACCCACCCACTCACCCACCCACTCACCCACTCACTCACCCACTCACCCACCCACCCACTCACTCACTCACCCACCCACCCACCCACCCACTCACCCACCCACCCACTCACCCACCCACTCACCCACTCACTCACCCACTCACCCACCCACCCACTCACTCACCCACCCACCCACCCACTCACCCACTCACCCACCCACCCACCCACTCACTCACCCACCCACCCACCCACTCACCCACTCACCCACCCACCCACCCACTCTCTCACCCACCTACCCACCCACTCTCTCACCCACCCACTCACTCACCCACCCACCCACTCACCCACCCACCCACCCACCCACCCACTCACCCACTCACTCTCCCACTCACTCACCCACTCACCCACTCACCCACCCACTCACTCACCCACCCACCCACTCACCCACCCACCCACTCACTCACTCACCCACCCACCCACCCACCCACTCACTCACCCACTCACCCACCCACCCACCCACTCACTCACACCCACCCACCACCCACCCACTCACCCACCCACCCACCCACTCACTCACCCCACCCACCCACCCACTCACTCACCCACCCACCCACTCACCCCACCCACCCACTCACTCACTCACTCACCCACCCACTCACCCACCCACCCACTCACTCACCCACCCACCCACCCACTCACTCACCCACTCACCCACCCACTCACTCACCCACCCACTCACCCACCCACCCACCCACTCACCCACCCACCCACCCACCCACCCACCCACTCACCCACCCACCCACCCACCCACCCACTCACCCACTCACCCACTCACCCACCCACCCACCCACTCACCCACCCACCCACCCACCCACCCACCCACTCACCCACCCACCCACTCACCCACCCACTCACTCACCCACCCACCCACTCACCCACCCACCCACCCACTCACTCACCCACTCACCCACCCACTCACCCACCCACCCACTCACCCACCCACTCACCCCACCCCACCCACTCACCCACTCACTCACCCCACCCACTCACCCACCCCACCCACTCACCCACCCACCCACCCACTCACCCACCCACCCACCCACCCACCCACTCACCCACCCACCCACCCACCCACCCACTCACCCACCCCACCCACTCACCCACCCACTCACTCACCCACCCCACCCACTCACCCACCCACCCACCCACTCACTCACCCACTCACCCACCCACTCACCCACCCACCCACTCACCCACCCACTCACCCACCCACCCACTCACCCACTCACTCACCCACCCACTCACCCACCCACCCACTCACCCCCCACCCACCCACCCACCCACCCACTCACCCACCCACCCACCCACCCACTCACCCACCCACCCACCCACCCACCCACTCACCCACCCACCCACTCACCCCACCCACTCACTCACCCACCCACCCACTCACCCACCCACCCACCCACTCACTCACCCACTCACCCACCCACTCACCCACCCACCCACTCACCCACCCACTCACCCACCCACCCACTCACCCCACTCACCCACCCACCCACTCACCCACCCACCCACCCACACACCCACCCACCCACCCACACACCCACACACCCACCCACCCACTCACCCACTCACACTAAGTTAGCTGTGTAGCCTGTAGTGGTTTTGGGCTCTCCGTACATGTTTGATGTTATTGGTGATGTCGGTTTACTGCTTTTACTTTGCTAACAATCATGAACATTCAGGGCTGGCGGGTGGACGTTCGACTGACGTTCAAAGGACGTTCAAATAACATTAAATTTACCTTCAATTAAGGTTCAAGTTAAGTTAAAATGACCTTCCAATAATGTTAAGATAACGTTCAAATAACGTTCAAATAACGTTCAAATAACGTTCAAATAATGTTCAAATAACGTTCAAACAACGTTCAAATAACGTTCAAACAACGTTCAAATAATGTTCAAAAAACGTTCATATAACGTTCAAACAACGTTCAAATAACATTCAAATAACGTTCAAACAACGTTCAATTAACGTTCAAATAACGTTCAAACAACGTTCAAACAACGTTCAAACAACGTTCAAATAACGTTCAAACAACGTTCAAATAACGTTCAAATAACGTTCAAATAACGTTCAAACAACGTTCAAACAACGTTCAAACAACGTTCAAATAACGTTCAAATAACATTCCAATAACATTCCAATAACATTAAAATAACGTTAAAATAACGTTCTATTGACGTTCAAACAACATTCAAATAACGTTCAAATAATGCTCGATTCGGGTTCAAATGACGTTCAAATGACGTTCCAATAACGTTCAAATGAAACGTCGGTCTGACGTTCGACCGGCATCCCTGATTGTGCCGCGTGTTGATGTACCGCTTTTTTTTTATATCGAGGTAGGGAGAGAAATCTTTAATAAAGGAAGTTGATTCCACAACCAACAGATGTTGACTACCTCGCCTGGTCTACAGGAGGTCGTGGGTTCGATCCCAGACACACAGAGATGTTGACTACCTCGCCTGGTCTACAGGAGGTCGTGGGTTCAATCCCTAATCCTGGGAGATGTTGACTACCTCGCCTGGTCTACAGGAGGTCGTGGGTTCGATCCCAGACACTGGGAGATGTTGACTACCTCGCCTGGTCTACAGGAGGTCGTGGGTTCGATCTCAGACCCTGTGAGATGTTGACTACCTCGCCTGGTCTACAGCAGGTCGTGGGTTCGATCTCAGACCCTGTGAGATGTTGACTACCTCGCCTGGTCTACAGGAGGTCGTGGGTTCGATCCCAGACCCTGTGAGATGTTGACTACCTCGCCTGGTCTACAGGAGGTCGTGGGTTCAATCCCAGACACACAGAGATGTTGACTACCTCGCCTGGTCTACAGGAGGTCGTGGGTTCGATCCCAGACACGGGGAGATGTTGACTACCTCGCCTGGTCTACAGGAGGTCGTGGGTTCAACCCCAGACACTGTGAGATGTTCACTACCTCGCCTGGTCTACAGGAGGTCGTGGGTTCGATCCCAGACCCTGTGAGATGTTGACTACCTCGCCTGGTCTACAGGAGGTCGTGGGTTCGATCCCGGACCCTGTGAGATGTTGACTACCTCGCCTGGTCTACAGGAGGTCGTGGGTTCGATCCCAGACACTGTGAGATGTTGACTACCTCGCCTGGTCTACAGGAGGTCGTGGGTTCGATCTCAGACCCTGTGAGATGTTGACTACCTCGCCTGGTCTACAGGAGGTCGTGGGTTCAATCCCAGACCCTGTGAGATGTTGACTACCTCGCCTGGTCTACAGGAGGTCGTGGGTTCGATCCCAGACCCTGTGAGATGTTGACTACCTCGCCTGGTCTACAGGAGGTCGTGGGTTCGATCTCAGACACTGAGAGATGTTGACTACCTCGCCTGGTCTACAGGAGGTCGTGGGTTCGATCTCAGACACTGGGAGATGTTGACTACCTCGCCTGGTCTACAGGAGGTCGTGGGTTCGATCCCAGACACTGTGAGATGTTCACTACCTCGCCTGGTCTACAGGAGGTCGTGGGTTCGATCCCAGACACTGGGAGATGTTGACTACCTCGCCTGGTCTACAGGAGGTCGTGGGTTCAACCCCAGACACTGTGAGATGTTCACTACCTCGCCTGGTCTACAGGAGGTCGTGGGTTCGATCCCAGACCCTGTGAGATGTTGACTACCTCGCCTGGTCTACAGGAGGTCGTGGGTTCGATCCCGGACCCTGTGAGATGTTGACTACCTCGCCTGGTCTACAGGAGGTCGTGGGTTCAATCCCAGACCCTGTGAGATGTTGACTACCTCGCCTGGTCTACAGGAGGTCGTGGGTTCGATCCCAGACACTGTGAGATGTTGACTACCTCGCCTGGTCTACAGGAGGTCGTGGGTTCGATCTCAGACCCTGTGAGATGTTGACTACCTCGCCTGGTCTACAGGAGGTCGTGGGTTCAATCCCAGACCCTGTGAGATGTTGACTACCTCGCCTGGTCTACAGGAGGTCGTGGGTTCGATCCCAGACCCTGTGAGATGTTGACTACCTCGCCTGGTCTACAGGAGGTCGTGGGTTCGATCTCAGACACTGAGAGATGTTGACTACCTCGCCTGGTCTACAGGAGGTCGTGGGTTCGATCTCAGACACTGGGAGATGTTGACTACCTCGCCTGGTCTACAGGAGGTCGTGGGTTCGATCCCAGACCCTGTGAGATGTTGACTACCTCGCCTGGTCTACAGGAGGTCGTGGGTTCGATCTCAGACACTGAGAGATGTTGACTACCTCGCCTGGTCTACAGGAGGTCGTGGGTTCGATCCCAGACCCTGGGAGATGTTGACTACCTCGCCTGGTCTACAGGAGGTCGTGGGTTCGATCCCAGACCCTGGGAGATGTTGACTACCTCGCCTGGTCTACAGGAGGTCGTGGGTTCAACCCCAGACCCTGGGAGATGTTGACTACCTCGCCTGGTCTACAGGAGGTCGTGGGTTCGATCCCAGACCCTGGGAGATGTTGACTACCTCGCCTGGTCTACAGGAGGTCGTGGGTTCAACCCCAGACCCTGGGAGATGTTGACTACCTCGCCTGGTCTACAGGAGGTCGTGGGTTCTTATTTGAGACCCTGTGAGATGTTGACTACCTCGCCTGGTCTACAGGAGGTCGTGGGTTCGATCCCAGACCCTGGGAGATGTTGACTACCTCGCCTGGTCTACAGGAGGTCGTGGGTTCAATCCCAGACACTGTGAGATGTTGACTACCTCGCCTGGTCTACAGGAGGTCGTGGGTTCGATCCCAGACACTGTGAGATGTTGACTACCTCGCCTGGTCTACAGGAGGTCGTGGGTTCAATCCCAGACACTGTGAGATGTTGACTACCTCGCCTGGTCTACAGGAGGTCGTGGGTTCGATCCCAGACACTGTGAGATGTTGACTACCTCGCCTGGTCTACAGGAGGTCGTGGGTTCAATCCCAGACACTGTGAGATGTTGACTACCTCGCCTGGTCTACAGGAGGTCGTGGGTTCGATCTCAGACACTGTGAGATGTTGACTACCTCGCCTGGTCTACAGGAGGTCGTGGGTTCAATCCCAGACACTGGGAGATGTTGACTACCTCGCCTGGTCTACAGGAGGTTGTGGGTTCAATCCCAGACACTGGGAGATGTTGACTACCTCGCCTGGTCTACAGGAGGTCGTGGGTTCAACCCCAGACACTGGGAGATGTTGACTACCTCGCCTGGTCTACAGGAGGTCGTGGGTTCAACCCCAGACACTGGGAGATGTTGACTACCTCGCCTGGTCTACAGGAGGTCGTGGGTTCAACCCCAGACACTGGGAGATGTTGACTACCTCGCCTGGTCTACAGGAGGTCGTGGGTTCGATCCCAGACACTGGGAGATGTTGACTACCTCGCCTGGTCTACAGGAGGTCGTGGGTTCGATCCCAGACACTGGGAGATGTTGACTACCTCGCCTGGTCTACAGGAGGTCGTGGGTTCAATCTCAGACACTGTGAGATGTTGACTACCTCGCCTGGTATACAGGAGGTCGTGGGTTCAATCCCAGACACTGTGAGATGTTGACTACCTCGCCTGGTCTACAGGAGGTCGTGGGTTCAACCCCAGACACTGTGAGATGTTGACTACCTCGCCTGGTCTACAGGAGGTCGTGGGTTCGATCCCAGACCCTGGGAGATGTTGACTACCTCGCCTGGTCTACAGGAGGTCGTGGGTTCAATCCCAGACACTGGGAGATGTTGACTACCTCGCCTGGTCTACAGGAGGTCGTGGGTTCGATCCCAGACCCTGGGAGATGTTGACTACCTCGCCTGGTCTACAGGAGGTCGTGGGTTCAACCCCAGACCCTGGGAGATGTTGACTACCTCGCCTGGTCTACAGGAGGTCGTGGGTTCTTATTTGAGACCCTGTGAGATGTTGACTACCTCGCCTGGTCTACAGGAGGTCGTGGGTTCGATCCCAGACCCTGGGAGATGTTGACTACCTCGCCTGGTCTACAGGAGGTCGTGGGTTCAATCCCAGACACTGTGAGATGTTGACTACCTCGCCTGGTCTACAGGAGGTCGTGGGTTCGATCCCAGACACTGTGAGATGTTGACTACCTCGCCTGGTCTACAGGAGGTCGTGGGTTCAATCCCAGACACTGTGAGATGTTGACTACCTCGCCTGGTCTACAGGAGGTCGTGGGTTCGATCCCAGACACTGTGAGATGTTGACTACCTCGCCTGGTCTACAGGAGGTCGTGGGTTCAATCCCAGACACTGTGAGATGTTGACTACCTCGCCTGGTCTACAGGAGGTCGTGGGTTCGATCTCAGACACTGTGAGATGTTGACTACCTCGCCTGGTCTACAGGAGGTCGTGGGTTCAATCCCAGACACTGGGAGATGTTGACTACCTCGCCTGGTCTACAGGAGGTTGTGGGTTCAATCCCAGACACTGGGAGATGTTGACTACCTCGCCTGGTCTACAGGAGGTCGTGGGTTCAACCCCAGACACTGGGAGATGTTGACTACCTCGCCTGGTCTACAGGAGGTCGTGGGTTCAACCCCAGACACTGGGAGATGTTGACTACCTCGCCTGGTCTACAGGAGGTCGTGGGTTCAACCCCAGACACTGGGAGATGTTGACTACCTCGCCTGGTCTACAGGAGGTCGTGGGTTCGATCCCAGACACTGGGAGATGTTGACTACCTCGCCTGGTCTACAGGAGGTCGTGGGTTCGATCCCAGACACTGGGAGATGTTGACTACCTCGCCTGGTCTACAGGAGGTCGTGGGTTCAATCTCAGACACTGTGAGATGTTGACTACCTCGCCTGGTATACAGGAGGTCGTGGGTTCAATCCCAGACACTGTGAGATGTTGACTACCTCGCCTGGTCTACAGGAGGTCGTGGGTTCAACCCCAGACACTGTGAGATGTTGACTACCTCGCCTGGTCTACAGGAGGTCGTGGGTTCGATCCCAGACACTGGGAGATGTTGACTACCTCGCCTGGTCTACAGGAGGTCGTGGGTTCGATCCCAGACACTGGGAGATGTTGACTACCTCGCCTGGTCTACAGGGGGTCGTGGGTTCAATCCCAGACACTGGGAGATGTTGACTACCTCGCCTGGTCTACAGGGGGTCATGGGTTCAATCCCAGACACTGGGAGATGTTCACTACCTCGCCTGGTCTACAGGAGGTCGTGGGTTCGATCCCAGACACTGGGAGATGTTGACTACCTCGCCTGGTCTACAGGAGGTCGTGGGTTCGATCCCAGACACTGGGAGATGTTGACTACCTCGCCTGGTCTACAGGAGGTCATGGGTTCAATCCCAGACACTGGGAGATGTTGACTACCTCGCCTGGTCTACAGGAGGTCATGGGTTCAATCCCAGACACTGGGAGATGTTGACTACCTCGCCTGGTCTACAGGAGGTCGTGGGTTCAACCCCAGACACTGGGAGATGTTGACTACCTCGCCTGGTCTACAGGAGGTCGTGGGTTCAACCCCAGACACTGGGAGATGTTGACTACCTCGCCTGGTCTACAGGGGGTCGTGGGTTCAACCCCAGACACTGTGAGATGTTGACTACCTCGCCTGGTCTACAGGAGGTCGTGGGTTCAACCCCAGACACTGTGAGATGTTGACTACCTCGCCTGGTCTACAGGAGGTCGTGGGTTCGATCTCAGACACTGTGAGATGTTGACTACCTCGCCTGGTCTACAGGAGGTCGTGGGTTCAATCCCAGACACGGGGAGATGTTGACTACCTCGCCTGGTCTACAGGAGGTCGTGGGTTCGATCCCGGACCCTGTGAGATGTTGACTACCTCGCCTGGTCTACAGGAGGTCGTGGGTTCAATCTCAGACACTGTGAGATGTTCACTACCTCGCCTGGTCTACAGGAGGTCGTGGGTTCAATCTCAGACACTGTGAGATGTTCACTACCTCGCCTGGTCTACAGGAGGTCGTGGGTTCGATCCCAGACACGGGGAGATGTTGACTACCTCGCCTGGTCTACATGAGGTCGTGGGTTCGATCCCGGACCCTGTGAGATGTTGACTACCTCGCCTGGTCTACAGGAGGTCGTGGGTTCGATCTCAGACACTGGGAGATGTTGACTACCTCGCCTGGTCTACAGGAGGTCGTGGGTTCAACCCCAGACACTGGGAGATGTTGACTACCTCGCCTGGTCTATAGGAGGTCGTGGGTTCAACCCCAGACACTGTGAGATGTTGACTACCTCGCCTGGTCTACAGGAGGTCGTGGGTTCGATCTCAGACACTGGGAGATGTTGACTACCTCGCCTGATCTACCACTACACAGAGACCCATAGACTCACCACAACACAGAGACCCATAGACTCACCACTACACAGAGACCCATAGACTCACCACTACACAGACCCACAGACTCACAGAGACCCACAGGCTCACCACACAGAGACCCACAGACTCACGACACAGAGATCCACAGACTCACCACACAGAGATCCACAGACTCACCACACAGAGACCCACAGACTCACCACACAGAGACCCACAGACTCACCACACAGAGACCCACAGACTCACCACACAGAGACTCACAGACTCACCACACAGAGACCCACAGACTCACCACACAGAGACCCACAGACTCATCACACAGAGACTCACAGACTCACCACACAGAGATCCACAGACTCACCACACAGAGACCCACAGACTCACCACACAGAGACTCACAGACTCACCACACAGTGACCCACAGACTCACCACACAGAGACCCACAGACTCACCACACAGAGACTCACAGACTCACCACACAGAGACCCACAGACTCACCACACAGAGACCCATAGACTCACCACACAGAGACCCACAGACTCACCACACAGAGACCCACAGACTCACCACACAGAGACCCACAGACTCACCACACAGAGACTCACAGACTCACCACACAGAGACCCACAGACTCACCACACAGAGACCCACAGACTCACCACACAGAGACTCAGACTCACCACACAGAGACCCATAGACTCACCACACAGAGACCCATAGACTCACCACACAGAGACCCATAGGCTCACCACACAGAGACCCACAGACTCACCACACAGAGACCCACAGACTCACCACACAGAGACCCATAGACTCACCACACAGAGACCCACAGACTCACCACACAGAGACCCACAGACTCACCACAGATACCCACAGACTCACCACACAGAGACCCACAGACTCACCACACAGAGACCCATAGACTCACCACACAGAGACCCACAGACTCACCACACAGAGACCCACAGACTCACCACAGAGACCCACAGACCCACCACACAGAGACCCACAGACTCACCACACAGAGACCCATAGACTCACCACACAGAGACCCACAGACTCACCACACAGAGACCCACAGACTCACCACAGAGACCCACAGACTCACCACACAGAGACCCACAGACTCACCACACAGAGACCCACAGACTCACCACACAGAGACCCACAGACTCACCACACAGAGACCCACAGACTCTCCACACAGAGACCCACAGACTCACCACACAGAGACCCACAGACTCACCACACAGAGACCCACAGACTCACCACACAGAGACCCACAGACTCACCACACAGAGACTCAGAGACTCACCACACAGAGACCCACAGACTCACCACACAGAGACCCACAGACTCACCACACAGAGACTCAGAGACTCACCACACAGAGACCCACAGACTCACCACACAGAGACCCACAGACTCACCACACAGAGACCCACAGACTCACCACACAGAGACCCACAGACTCACCACACAGAGACCCACAGACTCACCACACAGAGACCCACAGACTCACCACACAGAGACCCACAGACTCACCACACAGAGACCCACAGACTCACCACACAGAGACCCACAGACTCACCACACAGAGACCCACAGACTCACCACACAGAGACCCACAGACTCACCACACAGAGACCCACAGACTCACCACACAGAGACCCACAGACTCACCACACAGAGACCCACAGACTCACCACACAGAGACCCACAGACTCACCACACAGAGACCCACAGACTCACCACACAGAGACCCACAGACTCACCACACAGAGACCCACAGACTCACCACACAGAGACCCACAGACTCACCACACAGAGACCCACAGACTCACCACACAGAGACCCACAGACTCACCACACAGAGACCCATAGACTCACCACACAGAGACCCACAGACTCACCACACAGAGACCCACAGACTCACCACACAGAGACCCACAGACTCACCACACAGAGACCCACAGACTCACCACACAGAGACCCACAGACTCACCACACAGAGACCCACAGACTCACCACACAGAGACCCACAGACTCACCACACAGAGACCCACAGACTCACCACACAGAGACCCACAGACTCACCACACAGAGACCCACAGACTCACCACACAGAGACCCACAGACTCACCACACAGAGACCCACAGACTCACCACACAGAGACCCACAGACTCACCACACAGAGACCCACAGACTCACCACACAGAGACCCACAGACTCACCACACAGAGACCCACAGACTCACCACACAGAGACCCACAGACTCACCACACAGAGACCCACAGACTCACCACACAGAGACCCACAGACTCACCACACAGAGACCCACAGACTCACCACACAGAGACCCACAGACTCACCACACAGAGACCCACAGACTCACCACACAGAGACCCACAGACTCACCACACAGAGACCCACAGACTCACCACACAGAGACCCACAGACTCACCACACAGAGACCCATAGACTCACCACACAGAGACCCACAGACTCACCACACAGAGACCCACAGACTCACCACACAGAGACCCACAGACTCACCACACAGAGACCCATAGACTCACCACACAGAGACCCACAGACTCACCACACAGAGTCCCACAGACTCACCACACAGAGACCCACAGACTCACCACACAGAGACCCACAGACTCACCACACAGAGAGCCACAGACTCACCACACAGAGACCCACAGACTCACCACACAGAGACCCATAGACTCACCACACAGAGACCCACAGACTCACCACACAGAGACCCATAGACTCACCACACAGAGACCCACAGACTCACCACACAGAGACCCACAGACTCACCACACAGAGACCCACAGACTCACCACACAGAGACCCACAGACTCACCACACAGAGACCCACAGACTCACCACACAGAGACCCACAGACTCACCACACAGAGACCCACAAACTCACCACACAGAGACCCACAGACTCACCACACAGAGACTCAGAGACTCACCACACAGAGACCCACAGACTCACCACACAGAGACCCACAGACTCACCACACAGAGACCCACAGACTCACCACACAGAGACCCACAGACTCACCACACAGAGACCCACAGACTCACCACACAGAGACCCACAGACTCACCACACAGAGACCCACAGACTCACCACACAGAGACCCACAGACTCACCACACAGAGACCCACAGACTCACCACACAGAGACCCACAGACTCACCACACAGAGACCCACAGACTCACCACACAGAGACCCACAGACTCACCACACAGAGACTCACAGACTCACCACACAGAGACCCACAGACTCACCACACAGAGACCCACAGACTCACCACACAGAGACCCACAGACTCACCACACAGAGACCCACAGACTCACCACACAGAGACCCACAGACTCACCACACAGAGACCCACAGACTCACCACACAGAGACCCACAGACTCACCACACAGAGACCCACAGACTCACCACACAGAGACCCACAGACTCACCACACAGAGACCCACAGACTCACCACACAGAGACCCACAGACTCACCACACAGAGACCCACAGACTCACCACACAGAGACCCACAGACTCACCACACAGAGACCCACAGACTCACCACACAGAGACTCACAGACTCACCACACAGAGACCCACAGACTCACCACACAGAGACCCACAGACTCACCACACAGACTCACCATTACGTCACAGAGGCTTTCATTAATATTAATGAGGCGTCACTAATTAATAATTCATGAGCGTCCAAACACGGAGACACACACAGAGACACACACACAGAGACACACAGAGACACACACAGAGACACAGAGAGACACACAGAGAGGGAGAGAGACAGAGAGACACACACAGAGACACACACAGAGACACACACACAGACACACACAGAGACACACAGAGAGACACACACAGAGACACACACACAGACACACACAGAGACACACACAGAGACACACACAGAGACACAGAGAGACACACACACAGAGACACACACACAGAGACACACACACAGACACACACAGAGACACACACAGAGACACACACAGAGACACACACACAGAGACACACACAGAGACACACACAGAGACACACAGAGACACACACACAGACACACACAGAGACACACACAGAGACACACACACAGAGACACACACAGAGACACACACAGAGACACACAGAGACACACACACAGACACACACAGAGACACACACAGAGACACACACACAGAGACACACACAGAGACACACACAGAGACACACAGAGACACACAGAGACACACACACAGACACACACAGAGACACACACAGAGACACACACACGGAGACACACACACAGACACACACAGAGACACACAGAGACACAGAGAGGGAGAGAGACAGAGAGACACACACAGAGACACACACAGAGAGTGAGAGACACAGAGACACACACAGACACACACAGAGACACACACAGAGACACAGAGAGACACACACAGAGACACACAGAGACACAGAGAGTGAGAGACACACACAGAGACACACACACAGACACACAGAGACACACACAGAGACACACACACAGACACACACAGAGAGGGAGAGAGACAGAGAGACACACACACAGACACACAGAGACACACACAGAAACACACAGAGACACACACAGAGACACATAGAGACACACAGAGACACACACAGAGAGAGGGAGAGAGACACAGAGACACACACAGAGACACACACAGAGACACACACAGAGACACACACAGAGACACAGAGACACACACAGAGACACACACAGAGACACAGAGACACAGAGACACACACAGAGACGCAGAGACACAGAGACACACACAGAGACACAGAGACACAGAGACACACACAGAGACGCAGAGACTCAGAGACACAGAGACACACACAGAGACTCAGAGACACAGAGACACAGAGACACAGAGACACACACAGAGACACACACAGAGACACACACAGACACACACAGAGACACACACAGAGACGCAGAGACACAGAGACACACAGAGACACAGAGACACACACAGAGACGCAGAGACACAGAGACACACACAGAGACACAGAGACACAGAGACACACACAGAGACGCAGAGACTCAGAGACACAGAGACACACACAGAGACTCAGAGACACAGAGACACAGAGACACACACAGAGACACACACAGAGACACACACAGACACACACAGAGACACACAGAGACACACACAGAGACGCAGAGACACAGAGACACACAGAGACACAGAGACACACACAGAGACGCAGAGACACAGAGACACACACAGAGACACAGAGACACAGAGACACACACAGAGACTCAGAGGCACAGAGACACAGAGACACACACAGAGACACACACAGAGACACACACAGACACACACAGAGACACACACAGAGACTCAGAGACTCAGAGACACAGAGACACACACAGAGACACAGAGACACAGAGACACACACAGAGACTCAGAGACACAGAGACACAGAGACACACACAGAGACACACACAGAGACACACACAGACACACACAGAGACACACACAGAGACTCAGAGACTCAGAGACACAGAGACACACACAGAGACACAGAGACACAGAGACACACACAGAGACACAGAGACACAGAGACACAGAGACACACACAGAGACACAGAGACACACACAAACACACAGAGACACACACATAGAGACAAACACAGAGACACACACAGAGACACACAGAGACACACACAGAGACACACAGAGACACACACACAGAGACACACACACAGAGACACACACACAGACACACAGACAGAGACACACAGAGACAGAGAGAAACACACAGAGACACACAGAGACACACACAGAGACACACACAGAGAGACACACAGAGACACACAGAGACACACACAGAGACACACAGAGACACACACACAGAGACACAGAGACACACACAGAGACTCAGAGACACAGAGACACAGAGACACAGAGACACACACAGAGACACACACAGAGACACACACAGACACACACAGAGACACACACAGAGACTCAGAGACTCAGAGACACAGAGACACACACAGAGACACAGAGACACAGAGACACAGAGACACAGAGACACACAGACACACACAGAGACACAGAGACACACACAAACACACAGAGACACACACATAGAGACAAACACAGAGACACACACAGAGACACACAGAGACACACACAGAGACACACAGAGACACACACAGAGACAGAGAGAAACACACAGAGACACACAGAGACACACACAGAGAGACACACAGAGACACAGAGACACAGCTAAACACACAGAGACACACACAGAGACACACACAGAGACATACACAGAGAGACACACACAGAGACACACACAGAGACACACAGAGACACACAGAGACACTCACAGAGACACAGAGACACACACAGAGACACACACAGAGACACACACAGACACACACAGAGACACACACAGACACACACAGAGACACACAGAGACACACAGAGACACACACGGAGACACACAGAGACACACACAGAGACACACACAGAGACACACACAGACACACACAGAGACACTCACAGAGACACAGAGACACACACAGAGACACACACAGAGACACACACAGACACACACAGAGACACACAGAGACACACAGAGACACTCACAGAGACACAGAGACACACACAGAGACACACACAGAGACACACACAGACACACACAGAGACACACACAGACACACACAGAGACACACAGAGACACACAGAGACACACACGGAGACACACAGAGACACAGAGACATACACAGAGACACATGAAGATAGACAGATAGAGAGACAGAGACACACACAGAGACACACACAGAGAGACACATACACGAAGATAGATAGAGAGACAGAGAGACAGAGACACAGACAGAGACACACAGACAGACACACACAGACATCTATCATCAAAGCAGGCTTGTAAGGTGAGTGACGGGTGAGTGAGTGAGTGACCGAGTGGGTGAGTGAGTGACTGATTGGGTGGGTGAGTGAGTGAGTGACTGAGTGAGTGAGTGAGTGACCGAGTGGGTGAGTGAGTGACCAAGTGAGTGAGTGACCGAGTGAGTGAGTGAGTGGGTGAATGAGTGGGCGGATGAGTGGGTGGGTGAGTGGGTGAGTGGGTGGGTGGGTGAGTGAGTAGGTGAGTGAGTGAGTGGGTGAGCGAGTGAGGGAGTGGGTGAGTGAGTGAGTGAGTGGGTGGGTGAGTGGGTGGGTGAGTGAGTAGGTGAGTGAGTGAGTGAGTAGGTGAGTGAGTGAGTGAGTGGGTGAGCGAGTGAGGGAGTGGGTGAGTGAGTGAGTGAGTGAGTGGGTGGGTGAGTGGGTGGGTGAGTGAGTAGGTGAGTGAGTGAGTGAGTAGGTGAGTGAGTGAGTGAGTGGGTGAGCGAGTGAGGGAGTGGGTGAGTGAGTGAGTGAGTGGGTGGGTGAGTGGGTGGGTGGGTGAGTGAGTAGGTGAGTGAGTGAGTGAGTGGGTGAGCGAGTGAGGGAGTGGGTGAGTGAGTGAGTGAGTGGGTGGGTGAGTGGGTGGGTGAGTGAGTAGGTGAGTGAGTGAGTGAGTGGGTGAGCGAGTGAGGGAGTGGGTGAGTGAGTGAGTAAGTGGGTGGGTGAGTGGGTGGGTGAGTGAGTAGGTGAGTGAGTGAGTGGGTGAGCGAGTGAGGGAGTGGGTGAGTGGGTGAGTGAGTGGGTGAGTGACCGAGTGGGTGAGCGAGTGAGTGGGTGACTGAGTGAGTTAGTGGATGAGTGAGTGGGTGAGTGAGTGACCGAGTGGGTGAGTGAGTGACTGATTGGGTGGGTGAGTGAGTGAGTAGGTGTGCGAGTGAGTGAGTGGGTGAGTGAGTGAGTGAGTGGGTGAGTGAGTGGGTGAGTGAGAGAGTGGGTGAGTGGGTAAGTGAGTGAGTGGGTGAGTGAGTGGGTGAGTGAGTGGGTGAGTGAGTGAGTGAGTGGGTGAATGAGTGGGTGAGTGAGTGGATGGGTGGGTGGGTGAGTGGATGGGTGGGTGAGTGGGTGGGTGGGTGGGTGAGTGGGTGAGTGAATGGGTGAGCGAGTGAGTGGGTGAGTGAGTGGGTGAGTGAGTGACCGAGTGGGTGAGCGAGTGAGTGGGTGGGTGGGTGACTGAGTGAGTTAGTGAGTGGGGGAGTAGATGGATTGGTGAGTGACCGAGTGAGTAAGTGAGTGACCGAGTGGGTGAATGGATGACTGAGTGAGTGAGTGGGTGAGTGAGTGGGTGAGGGAGTGGGAGGGTGGGTGAGTGGGTGGGTGGGTGAGTGGTTGAGTGAGTGAGTGAGTGGGTGGGTGAGTGGGTGAGTCAGTGGGTGAGTGAGTGAGTGGGTGAGTGAGTGGGTGAGTGGTTGAGTGAGTGAGTGAGTGGGTGGGTGAGTGGGTGAGTCAGTGGGTGAGTGAGTGAGTGGGTGAGTGAGTGAGTGGGTGAGTGAGTGAGTGGGTGAGTGAGTGGGTGAGTGAGTGAGTGAGTGGGTGAGTGGGTGAGTGAGTGAGTGGGTGAGTGAGTGGGTGAGTGAATGGGTGAGCGAGTGAGTGGGTGAGTGAGTGGGTGAGTGAGTGGGTGATTGAGTGACCGAGTGGGTGAGCGAGTGAGTGGGTGGGTGGATGACTGAGTGAGTTAGTGAGTGGGTGAGTAGATGGATTGGTGAGTGACCGAGTGAGTGAGTGAGTGACCGAGTGGGTGAATGGATGACTGAGTGAGTGAGTGGGTGAGTGAGTGGGTGAGGGAGTGGGAGGGTGGGTGAGTGGGTGGGTGGGTGGGTGGGTGGGTGAGTGGGTGAGTGAGTGAGTGGGTGGGTGAGTGGGTGAGTCAGTGGGTGAGTGAGTGAGTGAGCGGGTGAGTGAGTGAGTGGGTGAGTGAGTGGGTGAGTGAGTGAGTGGGTGAGTGGGTAAGTGAGTGAGTGGGTGAGTCAGTGGGTGAGTGAGTGGGTGAGTGAGTGAGTGGATGAGTGAGTGGGTGAGTGAGTGAGTGGGTGAGTGGGTAAGTGAGTGAGTGGGTGGGTGAGTGGGTGAGTGAGTGTGTGAGTGAATGGGTGAGCGAGTGAGTGGGTGAGTGAGTGGGTGAGTGAGTGACCGAGTGGGTGAGCGAGTGAGTGGGTGGTTGACTGAGTGAGTTAGTGAGTGGGTGAGTAGATGGATTGATGAGTGACCGAGTGAGTGAGTGACCGAGTGGGTGAATGGATGACTGAGTGAGTGAATGGGTGAGGGAGTGGGAGGGTGGGTGAGTGGGTGGGTGGGTGAGTGGGTAAGTCAGTGGGTGAGTGAGTGAGTGGGTGGGTGAGTGAGTGGGTGAGTGGTTGAGTGAGTGAGTGAGTGGGTGAGTGAGTGGGTGAGGGAGTGGGAGGGTGGGTGAGTGGGTGGGTGGGTGGGTGAGTGGGTGAGTGAGTGAGTGGGTGGGTGAGTGGGTGAGTCAGTAGGTGAGTGAGTGAGTGAGTGGGTGAGTGAGTGAGTGAGTGAGTGGGTGGGTGAGTGGGTGAGTGAGTGGGTGAGTGAGTGTGTGAGTGAATGGGTGAGCGAGTGAGTGGGTGAGTGAGTGGGTGAGTGAGTGACCGAGTGGGTGAGCGAGTGAGTGGGTGGGTGACTGAGTGAGTTAGTGAGTGGGTGAGTAGATGGATTGGTGAGTGACCGAGTGAGTGAGTGAGTGACCGAGTGGGTGAATGGATGACTGAGTGAGTGAGTGGGTGAGTGAGTGGGTGAGGGAGTGGGAGGGTGGGTGAGTGGGTGGGTGGATGGGTGAGTGGTTGAGTGAGTGAGTGAGTGGGTGGGTGAGTGGGTGGGTGAGTGGGTGAGTCAGTGGGTGAGTGAGTGAGTGGGTGAGTGAGTGGGTGAGTGGTTGAGTGAGTGAGTGAGTGGGTGGGTGAATGGGTGAGTCAGTGGGTGAGTGAGTGAGTGAGTGGGTGAGTGAGTGAGTGAGTGGGTGAGTGAGTGAGTGGGTGAGTGAGTGGGTGAGTGGGTGAGTGGGTAAGTGAGTGAGTGGGTGAGTGAGTGGGTGAGTGAGTGTGTGAGTGAATGGATGACTGAGTGAGTGAGTGGGTGAGTGAGTGGGTGAGGGAGTGGGAGGGTGGGTGAGTGGGTGGGTGGGTGAGTGGGTGAGTGAGTGAGTGGGTGGGTGAGTGGGTGAGTCAGTGGGTGAGTGAGTGGGTGAGTGGGTGGGTGAGTGGGTGAGTCAGTGGGTGAGTGAGTGAGTGGGTGAGTCAGTGGGTGAGTGAGTGGGTGGGTGAGTGAGTGGGTGAGTGAGTGAGTGACTGAGTCAGTATTTGTGTTGTTGCCAGGGTCACGTGATGGGGGCCGTCAGTGACGTCATCAACGCCACGTGGATTCAGAGTCAGCTCGATGGTCGTCACGTGACCAGCAACGTCACGCGAGCGCTGAGTGAGTCGCGGGTAGAGGCAAAGCTACCCCAGGTAGCCTCTAGCAAGGGGATGTAGGGGGCAAGTGTGATAACCACCCACTCACCCACTCACTCACCCACTCACCCACTCACCCACTCACTCACTCACCCACTCATCCACTCACTCACCCACTCACTCACTCACCCACCCACCCACTCACCCACTCACTCACCCACTCACCCACTCACTCATCCACTCACTCACCCACTCACTCACTCACCCACCCACCCACCCACTCACCCACTCACTCACCCACTCACCCACTCACTCATCCACTCACTCACTCACCCACCCACCCACTCACCCACCCACCCACCCACTCACCCACTCACTCACTCATTCACCCACTCACTCATCCACTCACTCACCCACCCACTCACCCACTCACTCACCCACTCACCCACTCACTCATCCACTCACTCACCCACCCACCCACCCACTCACCCACCCACCCACCCACTCACCCACTCACTCATCCACTCACTCACCCACCCACCCACCCACTCACCCACCCACCCACCCACCACCCACTCACTCATCCACTCACTCACCCCACTCACCACTCACTCACTCACCCACTCACCCACTCACCCACTCACCCACCCACTCACCCACTCACTCACTCACCCACCCACCCACTCACCCACTCACTCACCCACTCACCCACTCACTCATCCACTCACTCACCCACTCACTCACTCACCCACCCACCCACCCACTCACCCACTCACTCACCCACTCACCCACTCACTCATCCACTCACTCACTCACCCACCCACCCACTCACCCACCCACCCACCCACTCACCCACTCACTCACTCATACACCCACTCACTCATCCACTCACTCACCCACCCACTCACCCACTCACTCACCCACTCACCCACTCACTCATCCACTCACTCACCCACCCACCCACCCACTCACCCACCCACCCACCCACTCACCCACTCACTCATCCACTCACTCACCCACCCACCCACCCACTCACCCACCCACCCACCCACTCACTCACCCACTCACCCACTCACCCACCCACTCACCCACTCACTCACTCACCCACCCACCCACTCACCCACCCACTCACCCACTCACCCACTCACCCACCCACTCACTCACCCACTCACCCACTCACTCACCCACTCACCCACTCACCCACCCACTCACCCACTCACTCACTCATCCACTCACTCACCCACTCACTCACCCACACTCACCACCCACCCACTCACCCACTCACTCACCCACTCACCCACTCACCCACCCACTCACCCACTCACTCACTCATCCACTCACTCACCCACTCACCCACCCACTCACCCACTCACTCACCCACTCACTCACCCACTCACCCACTCACCCACCCACTCACCCACTCACTCACTCATCCACTCACTCACCCACTCATCCACTCACTCACCCACTCACCCACCCACTCACCCACTCACTCACTCACCCACTCACCCACTCACCCACCCACTCACCCACTCACTCACCCACTCATCCACTCACTCACCCCACTCACTCACCCCACTCACCCACTCACCCACCCACCCACCCACTCACTCACCCACTCACCCACTCACCCACTCACCCACTCATCCACCCACCCACTCACCCACTCACTCACCCACTCATCCACCCACCCACTCACCCACTCACCCACTCACCCACTCACTCATCCACTCACTCACCCACTCACTCACCCACTCATCCACTCACCCACTCACCCACTCACTCACTCATCCACCCACCCACTCACCCACTCACCCACTCACTCACTCATCCACTCACTCACCCACTCACTCACCCACTCATCCACTCACTCACTCACTCACTCATCCACCCACCCACTCACCCACTCACCCACTCACCCACTCACCCACTCACTCATCCACTCACTCACCCACTCACTCACCCACTCATCCACTCACCCACTCACCCACTCACTCACTCATCCACCCACCCACTCACCCACTCACCCACTCACTCACTCATCCACTCACTCACCCACTCACTCACCCACTCACCCACTCACCCACTCACTCACTCATCCACCCACCCACTCACCCACTCACCCACTCACTCACTCATCCACTCACTCACCCACTCACTCACCCACTCATCCACTCACCCACTCACTCACCCACTCACTCACTCATCCACCCACCCACTCACCCACTCACTCACTCATCCACTCACTCACCCACTCATCCACTCACCCACTCACTCACCCACTCACTCACTCATCCACTCACTCACCCACTCACCCACTCACCCACTCACTCACTCATCCACTCACTCATCCACTCACTCACCCACTCACTCACCCACTCATCCACTCACTCACTCACTCACCCACTCACTCACTCATCCACTCACTCACCCACTCACTCACCCACTCATCCACTCACCCACTCACTCACCCACTCACTCACTCATCCACCCACCCACTCACCCACTCACTCACTCATCCACTCACTCACCCACTCATCCACTCACCCACTCACTCACCCACTCACTCACTCATCCACTCACTCACCCACTCACCCACTCACCCACTCACTCACTCATCCACTCACTCACCCACTCACTCACCCACTCACCCACTCACCCACTCACTCACCCACTCACTCACTCATCCACTCACTCACCCACTCACTCACCCACTCACCCACTCACCCACCCACTCACCCACTCACTCACTCATCCACTCACTCACCCACTCACTCACCCACTCATCCACTCACCCACTCACTCACTCATCCACTCACTCACCCACTCACTCACCCACTCACCCACTCACCCACCCACTCACCCACTCACTCACTCACCCACTCACCCACTCACTCACTCATCCACTCACTCACCCACCCACTCACCCACTCACTCACTCATCCACCCACTCACCCACTCACCCACCCACTCACCCACTCACTCACCCACTCATCCACTCACTCACCCACTCACTTACCCACCCACCCACTCACCCACCCACTCACTCACCCACCCACTCACTTACCCACTCACCCACTCGCTCACCCACTCACCCACTCACTCACTCACTTACCCACTCACCCACTCGCTCACCCACTCACCCACTCACTCACTCACTTACCCACTCACCCACTCGCTCACCCACTCACCCACTCACTCACTCACTTACCCACTCACCCACTCGCTCACCCACTCACCCACTCGCTCACCCACTCACTCACTCACCCACTCACTCACTCACCCACTCACTCACCCACCACAATAGTAAATAAATAAATAATCTCCTCAGGCCGACTCCTCCCCCTCCTCTGACTCCTCCCCCTTCTCTGGCTCCTCCCCCTCCTCTGGCTCCTCCCCCTTCTCTGGCGCCTCCCCTCATCTGGCTCCTCCCCCTCCTATGGCTCCTCCCCCTCCTCTGACTCCTCCCCCTCCTCTGGCTCCTCCCCCTCGTCTGGCTCCTCCCCCTCCTCTGGCTCCTCCCCCTCGCTAGGCCACACCTCCTACTCCTCCTCTGGCTCCGCCCACTTCTCTGGCTCCGCCTCCGCCTCTGACGTCATTGGCCAGCTCCGACTGAACGCCACGAGCCACAGCGGTGACGTCACGGCTCAGGGCGTGGCCTCTTCGGCTCATGACGTCATACCTCAATTGAGGAGCCACGGGGTCGGTGGCTCTGTGGATGACGTCATAGCTCAAGACATAATCCAGGGGGTCGCTGGCTCTGTGGATGACGTCATAGCTCAAGACAAGAGCCACGGAGTGGGTGGCTCTGTGGATGACGTCATAGCTCAAGACAAGAGCCACGGAGTGGGTGGTTCTGTCGATGACGTCATAGCTCAGGGAGTCGCTGGCTCTGTCGATGACGTCATAGCTCAAGACAAGAGCCACGGAGTCGCTGGCTCTGTGGATGACGTCATAGCTCAGGGAGTGGGTGGCTCTGTGGATGACGTCATAGCTGAAGACAAGACCCAGGGGGCGATCCGTGTCTCTGTCAATGACGTCACAGGCCAGCGGCGAATCAACGCTACGAGCCGCACCAGTGACGTCATAGCTCAATCGAGGAGGCAGGGAGTGGCTGCATCTGTGGATGACGTCACGGGTCAAGTCAAGGGCCAGGGGGCTGGGGGGCGGGGCAACGGCAAAGCTCCTCCCCCTCCGCGCGACGTCACGAGGGGCGGAGCCTACGACGTCACGAGGGGCGGAGCCTACGACGTCACGAGGGGCGGGGCCTACGACGTCACGAGGGGCGGGGCCTACAACGTCACGAGGCTGAATGCGACGTTGGGATTGGAGGGTGTCAGTGGTGGCTGCTGTGGGTGCCTCGTGCCATACGTGAGTCACTCACTTAGTCACCCAGTTAGTCACCCAGTTAGTCACTCAGTTAGTCACTCAGTTAGTCACTCAGTTACTCACTTAGTCACCCAGTTAGTCACTCAGTTAGTCACTCACTTAGTCACCCAGTTAGTCACTCAGTTAGTCACCCAGTTAGTCACCCAGTTAGTCACTCACTTAGTCACCCAGTTAGTCACTCAGTTAGTCAGTCAGTTAGTCACTCAGTCACCCAGTTAGTCACCCAGTTAGTCACTCAGTTAGTCACTCAGTCACTCAGTCAGTCACTCACTCACTCAGTCAGTCAGTTAGTCACTCAGTCAGTCACTCAGTTAGTTAGTCACTCAGTCACTCAGTCACTCACTCAGTCACTCAGTTAGTCACACACTTAGTCAGTCAGTTAGTCACTCACTCAGTCACTCACTCAGTCACTCAGTCACTCACTCAGTCACTCAGTTAGTCACTCACTCAGTTAGTCAGTCAGTCACTCAGTTAGTCAGTCAGTCACTCAGTCACTCACTCAGTCACTCAGTTTGTCACTCAGTCACTCACTCAGTTAGTCACTCACTCACTCAGTTAGTCAGTCACTCACTCAGT
Source organism: Lampetra fluviatilis (assembly GCF_964198595.1). NCBI lineage: Eukaryota > Metazoa > Chordata > Hyperoartia > Petromyzontiformes > Petromyzontidae > Lampetra > Lampetra fluviatilis. The sequence goes on from NW_027621170.1 coordinate 30,857, forward strand.
CACTCAGTTTGTCACTCAGTCACTCACTCAGTTAGTCACTCACTCACTCAGTTAGTCAGTCATTCACTCAGTTAGTCAGTCAGTCAGTCACTCAGTCAGTCACTGAGTCACTCACCCACCCACTCACCCACTCACCCACTCACCCATTCACTCACCCACTCACTCACTCACCCACCCACCCACCCACTCACCCACCCACCCACTCACCCACCCACTCACCCACTCACTCACTCACTCACCCACCCACTCACTCACTCACCCACCCACCCACTCACCCACCCACCCACCCACTCACTCACTCACCCACCCACTCACTCACTCACCCACTCACCCACTCACCCATTCACTCACCCACTCACTCACTCACCCACTCACCCATTCACTCACCCACTCACTCACTCACCCACCCACCCACCCACTCACTCACTTACCCACCCACCCACTCACCCACCCACCCACTCACTCACTCACCCACCCACCCACCCACTCACTCACCCACCCACTCACCCACCCACCCACCCACTCACTCACTCACTCACCCACCCACTCACTCACTCACCCACTCACCCATTCACTCACCCACTCACTCACTCACCCACTCACCCATTCACTCACCCACTCACTCACTCACCCACCCACCCACCCACTCACTCACTTACCCACCCACCCACTCACCCACCCACCCACCCACCCACTCACTCACTCACCCACCCACCCACCCACCCACTCACTCACTCACTCACCCACCCACCCACCCACTCACCCACCCACCCACCCACTCACTCACTCACCCACCCACTCACCCACTCACCCACTCACCCACTCACCCATTCACCCATTCACTCACCCACTCACTCACTCACTCACCCACCCACCCACTCACTCACTCACTCACCCACCCACCCACTCACTCACTCACTCACCCACTCACCCACTCACTCACCCACCCACTCACTCACTCACCCACTCACCCACTCACCCATGCACTCACCCACTCACTCACTCACCCACTCACTCACTCACTCACCCACCCACCCACCCACCCACCCACCCACCCACTCACTCACTTACCCACCCACCCACTCACCCACCCACTCACCCACCCACTCACCCACTCACCCACCCACCCACTCACTCACTCACCCACCCACTCACCCACTCACCCACTCACTCACTCACCCACCCACTCACTCACCCACCCACCCACCCACTCACCCACCCACTCACCCACTCACTCACCCACCCACTCACTCACTCACCCACTCACCCACCCACCCACCCACTCACCCACCCACTCACTCACTCACCCACCCACTCACTCACTCACCCACCCACTCACCCACCCACCCACTCACCCACCCACCCACTCACTCACTCACTCACCCACCCACCCACCCACCCACTCACCCACTCACCCACTCACTCACTCACCCACCCACCCACTCACCCACCCACCCACTCACCCACCCACTCACCCACCCACTCACCCACTCACCCACTCACTCACCCACCCACCCACTCACCCACTCACCCACTCACCCACCCACCCACCCACTCACCCACCCACTCACTCACCCACCCACCCACCCACTCACCCACCCACCCACTCACTCACCCACCCCTCTCTCTCCCCCCTCACCCCACGTGACCTCCCTCCCCCCATTGTGACGTCACAGATGGCCATCTTTGCCCACGTGCTTCTGATCCTCGTTTGCGTGGCCACCCTCTTCCTCGTCACGTGCAGCTTCAGCTACCTGGTCACGTGGCGCAGGAGAAAGGTGATGGTGGTGATGGTGGTGATGGTGGTGATGGTGGTGATGGTGGTGATGATGGTGATGGAGGTGATGATGGTGGTGATGGTGGTGGTGGTGATGGTGGTGGTGGTGGTGATGGTGGTGGTGATGGTGGTGGTGGTGGTGATGGTGATGGTGGTGGTGATGGTGGTGGTGGTGGTGATGGTGGTGGTGGTGGTGGTGGTGGTGGTGGTGGTGGTGGTGGTGATGGTGGTGGTGATGGTGGTGGTGGTGATGGTGGTGGTGATGGTGGTGGTGGTGATGGTGGTGGTGGTGGTGATGGTGGTGGTGATGGTGGTGGTGGTGGTGATGGTGATGGTGGTGGTGATGGTGGTGGTGGTGGTGATGGTGGTGGTGGTGGTGATGGTGGTGATGGTGGTGATGGTGGTGGTGGTGGTGATGGTGGTGATGGTGGTGATGGTGATGGTGGTGATGGTGGTGGTGATGGTGATGGTGGTGGTGATGGTGATGGTGGTGGTGATGGTGATGGTCGTGATGGTGGTGATGGTGGTGGTGGTGGTGGTGATGGTGGTGGTGGTGGTGGTGATGGTGGTGGTGGTGGTGGTGATGGTGGTGGTGGTGGTGGTGATGGTGATGGTGGTGGTGGTGATGGTGGTGATGGTGGTGGTGATGGTGGTGGTGATGGTGGTGATGGTGATGGTGGTGGTGGTGATGGTGGTGATGGTGGTGGTGGTGGTGATGGTGGTGGTGGTGGTGATGGTGGTGATGGTGGTGGTGATGGTGGTGATGGTGGTGATGGTGGTGATGGTGATGGTGGTGATGGTGATGGTGGTGATGGTGGTGATGGTGGTGATGGTGGTTGTGATACTACTACTGATGATGATGATGATACTACTGATGATGATGATACTACTACTGATGATGATGATACTACTGATGATGATGATGATACTACTGATGATGATGATGATACTACTGATGATGATGATGATGTTACTACTGCTGATGATGATGATGATACTACTGATGATGATGATGATACTACTGATGATGATGATGATGTTACTACTGCTGATGATGATGATACTACTGATGATGATGATGATGTTACTACTGCACAAATGATTAATTTTGTATTTTCCTTTTAGGGTCGAAATGGGCCCTATGTAAACTTCCTTGGTATTGAGGTGAGAGAGACCCACAGACTCACCACACAGAGACCCACAGACTCACCACACAGAGACCCACAGACTCACCACCACCACACAGAGACCCACAGACTCACCACACAGAGACCCACAGACTCACAGAGACCCACAGACTCACCACACAGAGACCCACAAACTCACCACACAGAGACCCACAGACTCACCACACAGAGACCCACAGACTCGCCACACAGAGACCCACAGACTCATCACACAGAGACCCACAGACTCACAGAGACCCACAGACTCACCACACAGAGACCCACAGACTCACAGAGACCCACAAACTCACCACACAGAGACCCACAAACTCACCACACAGAGACCCACAGACTCACCACACAGAGACCCACAGACTCATCACACAGAGACCCACAGACTCACAGAGACCCACAGACTCACCACACAGAGACCCACAGACTCACCACACAGAGACCCACAGACTCACAGAGACCCACAGACTCACCACACAGAGACTCACAGACTCACCACACAGAGACCCACAAACTCACCACACAGAGACCCACAGACTCACCACACAGAGACTCACAGACTCACCACCACACAGAGACCCACAGACTCACCACACAGAGACCCACAGACTCACCACACAGAGACCCATAGACTCACCACACAGAGACCCACAGACTCACCACACAGAGACCCACAGACTCACCACACAGAGACCCACAAACTCACCACACAGAGACCCACAGACTCACCACACAGAGACCCACAAACTCACCACACAGAGACTCACAGACTCACCACACAGAGACCCACAAACTCACCACACAGAGACCCACAGACTCACCACACAGAAACCCACAGACTCACCACACAGAGACCCACAGACTCACCACACAGAGACCCACAGACTCACCACACAGAGACCCACAGACTCACCACACAGAGACCCACAGACTCACCACCACCACACAGAGACCCACAGACTCACCACACAGAGACCCACAGACTCACAGAGACCCACAGACTCACCACACAGAGACCCACAAACTCACCACACAGAGACCCACAGACTCACCACACAGAGACCCACAGACTCGCCACACAGAGACCCACAGACTCATCACACAGAGACCCACAGACTCACAGAGACCCACAGACTCACCACACAGAGACCCACAGACTCACAGAGACCCACAAACTCACCACACAGAGACCCACAAACTCACCACACAGAGACCCACAGACTCGCCACACAGAGACCCACAGACTCATCACACAGAGACCCACAGACTCACAGAGACCCACAGACTCACCACACAGAGACCCACAGACTCACCACACAGAGACCCACAGACTCACAGAGACCCACAGACTCACCACACAGAGACTCACAGACTCACCACACAGAGACCCACAAACTCACCACACAGAGACCCACAGACTCACCACACAGAGACTCACAGACTCACCACCACACAGAGACCCACAGACTCACCACACAGAGACCCACAGACTCACCACACAGAGACCCATAGACTCACCACACAGAGACCCACAGACTCACCACACAGAGACCCACAGACTCACCACACAGAGACCCACAAACTCACCACACAGAGACCCACAGACTCACCACACAGAGACCCACAAACTCACCACACAGAGACTCACAGACTCACCACACAGAGACCCACAAACTCACCACACAGAGACCCACAGACTCACCACACAGAAACCCACAGACTCACCACACAGAGACCCACAGACTCACCACACAGAGACCCACAGACTCACCACACAGAGACCCACAGACTCACCACACAGAGACCCACAGACTCACCACACAGAGACCCACAGACTCACCACACAGAGACCCACAGACTCACCACACAGAGACCCACAGACTCACCACACAGAGACCCACAGACTCACCACACAGAGACCCACAGACTCACCACACAGAGACCCACAGACTCACCACACAGAGACCCACAGACTCACCACACAGAGACCCACAGACTCACCACACAGAGACCCACAGACTCACCACACAGAGACCCACAGACTCACAGAGACCCACAGACTCACCACACAGAGACTCACAGACTCACCACACAGAGACCCACAAACTCACCACACAGAGACCCACAGACTCACCACACAGAGACTCACAGACTCACCACCACACAGAGACCCACAGACTCACCACACAGAGACCCACAGACTCACCACACAGAGACCCATAGACTCACCACACAGAGACCCACAGACTCACCACACAGAGACCCACAGACTCACCACACAGAGACCCACAAACTCACCACACAGAGACCCACAGACTCACCACACAGAGACCCACAAACTCACCACACAGAGACTCACAGACTCACCACACAGAGACCCACAAACTCACCACACAGAGACCCACAGACTCACCACACAGAAACCCACAGACTCACTACACAGAGACCCACAGACTCACCACACAGAGACCCACAGACTCACCACACAGAGACCCACAGACTCACCACACAGAGACCCACAGACTCACCACACAGAGACCCACAGACTCACCACACAGAGACCCACAGACTCACCACACAGAGACCCACAGACTCACCACACAGAGACCCACAGACTCACCACACAGAGACCCACAGACTCACCACACAGAGACCCACAGACTCACCACACAGAGACCCACAGACTCACCACACAGAGACCCACAGACTCACCACACAGAGACCCACAGACTCACCACACAGAGACCCACAGACTCACCACACAGAGACCCACAGACTCACCACACAGAGACCCACAAACTCACCACACAGAGACCCACAGACTCACCACACAGAAACCCACAGACTCACCACACAGAGACCCACAGACTCACCACACAGAGACCCACAGACTCACCACACAGAGACCCACAGACTCACCACACAGAGACCCACAGACTCACCACACAGAGACCCACAGACTCACCACACAGAGACCCACAGACTCACCACACAGAGACCCACAGACTCACCACACAGAGACCCACAGACTCACCACACAGAGACCCACAGACTCACCACACAGAGACCCACAGACTCACCACACAGAGACCCACAGACTCACCACACAGAGACCCACAGACTCACCACACAGAGACCCACAGACTCACCACACAGAGACCCACAGACTCACCACACAGAGACCCACAGACTCACCACACAGAGACCCACAAACTCACCACACAGAGACCCATAGACTCACCACACAGAGACCCATAGACTCACCACACAGAGACCCACAGACTCACCACACAGAGACCCATAGACTCACCACACAGAGACCCATAGACTCACCACACAGAGACCCACAGACTCACCACCACACAGAGACCCATAGACTCACCACACAGAGACCCATAGACTCACCACACAGAGACCCACAGACTCACCACACAATAACAAGTCAGCCGAGTTAGAAATAATTCATATCCATCCAAGGATCTAGGAGATATCTCCATGTGTGTGTCTGTGTGTAACGTGGGGTAACTCTGAAGAACACGGTTCGATCTGGACGAAATTTTCTAGGACGTATCAGCCCCCAATCGCGAGTACGCCTAGCGAATATGATCCACATCCAACCGGGCGTCTAGAAGATATGTGGGTTTTAGGAGGTATCGAGATGCCACTATCGGTAAGACTGAACCACGTTGCCACTGTGCCCTGCAGAGCTTCGTTGAGGATGGAGATCGTGGAGATGGGAGGAGGGAGAAAACGCCTCCACACGAGGTAGCAGCATCAGCACCAACACCAACACCACCACTACAACCACTACTACTACACTATGAGACATCTCCTTTAGCAGTGGCAAAATATAGTGATAGGTTTTTACCCTTTCAACTGGTACAAAAACTGACACCTTTGTACAAGGCATCATGTTTGCAATAACCACAACACAAGCAGTCAAAATGCAAACAAAAACAAAAAACAACTCTGATGATGATGATATGCACTGTCCTTGAAGTTGATTGGTCCACACCCGAGACAGCTTTCCTTAGAGCCTAGTCTCACATGGTCCTTGAAGTTGATTGGTCCACACCCGAGACAGCTTTCCTCAGAGCCTAGTCTCACATGGTCCTTGAAGTTGATTGGTCCACACCCGAGACAGCTTTCCTTAGAGCCTAGTCTCACATGGTCCTTGAAGTTGATTGGTCCACACCCGAGACAGCTTTCCTTAGAGCCTAGTCTCACACGGTCCTTGAAGTTGATTGGTCCACACCCGAGACAGCTTTCCTTAGAGCCTAGTCTCACATGGTCCTTGAAGTTGATTGGTCCACACCCGAGACAGCTTTCCTTAGAGCCTAGTCTCACATGGTCCTTGAAGTTGATTGGTCCACACCCGAGACAGCTTTCCTTAGAGCCCAGTCTCACATGGTCCTTGAAGTTGATTGGTCCACACCCGAGACAGCTTTCCTTAGAGCCTAGTCTCACATGGTCCTTGAAGTTGATTGGTCCACACCCGAGACAGCTTTCCTTAGAGCCTAGTCTCACACGGTCCTTGAAGTTGATTGGTCCACACCCGAGACAGCTTTCCTTAGAGCCTAGTCTCACATGGTCCTTGAAGTTGATTGGTCCACACCCGAGACAGCTTTCCTCAGAGCCTAGTCTCACATGGTCCTTGAAGTTGATTGGTCCACACCCGAGACAGCTTTCCTTAGAGCCCAGTCTCACATGGTCCTTGAAGTTGATTGGTCCACACCCGAGACAGCTTTCCTTAGAGCCTAGTCTCACATGGTCCTTGAAGTTGATTGGTCCACACCCGAGACAGCTTTCCTTAGAGCCTAGTCTCACATGGTCCTTGAAGTTGATTGGTCCACACCCGAGACAGCTTTCCTTAGAGCCTAGTCTCACATGGTCCTTGAAGTTGATTGGTCCACACCCGAGACAGCTTTCCTTAGAGCCTAGTCTCACATGGTCCTTGAAGTTGATTGGTCCACACCCGAGACAGCTTTCCTTAGAGCCTAGTCTCACATGGTCCTTGAAGTTGATTGGTCCACACCCGAGACAGCTTTCCTTAGAGCCTAGTCTCACATGGTCCTTGAAGTTGATTGGTCCACACCCGAGACAGCTTTCCTTAGAGCCTAGTCTCACATGGTCCTTGAAGTTGATTGGTCCACACCCGAGACAGCTTTCCTTAGAGCCTAGTCTCACATGGTCCTTGAAGTTGATTGGTCCACACCCGAGACAGCTTTCCTTAGAGCCTAGTCTCACATGGTCCTTGAAGTTGATTGGTCCACACCCGAGACAGCTTTCCTTAGAGCCTAGTCTCACATGGTCCTTGAAGTTGATTGGTCCACACCCGAGACAGCTTTCCTTAGAGCCTAGTCTCACATGGTCCTTGAAGTTGATTGGTCCACACCCGAGACAGCTTTCCTTAGAGCCTAGTCTCACATGGTCCTTGAAGTTGATTGGTCCACACCCGAGACAGCTTTCCTTAGAGCCTAGTCTCACATGGTCCTTGAAGTTGATTGGTCCACACCCGAGACAGCTTTCCTTAGAGCCTAGTCTCACATGGTCCTTGAAGTTGATTGGTCCACACCCGAGACAGCTTTCCTTAGAGCCTAGTCTCACATGGTCCTTGAAGTTGATTGGTCCACACCCGAGACAGCTTTCCTTAGAGCCTAGTCTCACACGGTCCTTGAAGTTGATTGGTCCACACCCGAGACAGCTTTCCTTAGAGCCTAGTCTCACATGGTCCTTGAAGTTCATTGGCCCACACCCGAGACAGCTTTCCTTAGAGCCTAGTCTCACATGGTCCTTGAAGTTGATTGGTCCACACCCGAGACAGCTTTCCTTAGAGCCTAGTCTCACATGGTCCTTGAAGTTGATTGGTCCACACCCGAGACAGCTTTCCTTAGAGCCTAGTCTCACATGGTCCTTGAAGTTCATTGGCCCACACCCGAGACAGCTTTCCTTAGAGCCTAGTCTCACATGGTCCTTGAAGTTCATTGGCCCACACCCGAGACAGCTTTCCTTAGAGCCTAGTCTCACATGGTCCTTGAAGTTGATTGGTCCACACCCGAGACAGCTTTCCTTAGAGCCTAGTCTCACATGGTCCTTGAAGTTGATTGGTCCACACCCGAGACAGCTTTCCTTAGAGCCTAGTCTCACATGGTCCTTGAAGTTGATTGGTCCACACCCGAGACAGCTTTCCTTAGAGCCTAGTCTCACATGGTCCTTGAAGTTCATTGGCCCACACCCGAGACAGCTTTCCTTAGAGCCTAGTCTCACATGGTCCATGAAGTTGATTGGTCCACACCCGAGACAGCTTTCCTTAGAGCCCAGTCTCACATGGTCCTTGAAGTTGATTGGTCCACACCCGAGACAGCTTTCCTTAGAGCCTAGTCTCACATGGTCCTTGAAGTTGATTGGTCCACACCCGAGACAGCTTTCCTTAGAGCCTAGTCTCACATGGTCCTTGAAGTTGATTGGTCCACACCCGAGACAGCTTTCCTTAGAGCCTAGTCTCACATGGTCCTTGAAGTTGATTGGTCCACACCCGAGACAGCTTTCCTTAGAGCCTAGTCTCACATGGTCCTTGAAGTTGATTGGTCCACACCCGAGACAGCTTTCCTTAGAGCCTAGTCTCACATGGTCCTTGAAGTTGATTGGTACTATAACTAACTAAGGGTCTACTATAACTACAACTACTTACACTACTAGTTACACTACCAGTATATATATAATATAAACTGGTAGGTCTACTATAACTACAACTACTTACACTACTAGTTACACTACCAGTATATATATATAATATAAACTGGTACTATAACGAGCTCACGGTCTCTCTCTGTCTCTCTCTGTCTGTCTTAGTCGACGCTGGCATCTTTCGACAACGAGGCCTTCGACAGAGAAGACGGAATCGGTGCTGCAAAGCTTCAGGTGCGATGATCACCACCATCACCATCATCATCATCGTGTGGCGCCGGACAGAGAAGTGGCAGCCTCTCCCACGCACACGCACACACGCAGACAGACATCAGAAGCAGTCAAACTCGTGGGTTTTTCCGGTAAAGTAACGTAGGTATTTTGTTTAACTTAAAGTCATAATAGAAATACATTTCTATTTTTATTCTTAGGTTCTTTTCGGTAAAGTCACGTAGGTAAAACATCAAAATTAATGAAAATGGAATAAAATAAAACAAAAATCACGACGTTTCGGAGGCAACACAAGTTGTGTTGCCTCCGAAACGTCGTGATTTTTGTTTTATTTTATTTTCATTGATTTTGATGTTTTACCTACGTGACTTTACAAAACTCACGACGTTTCGGAGGCAACACAACTTGTGTTGCCTCCGAAACGTCGTGATTTTTGTTTTATTTTATTTTATTGATTCTGATGTTTTACCTACGTGACTTTACAAAACTCACGACGTTTCGGAGGCAACACAAGTTGTGTTGCCTCCGAAACGTCGTGATTTTTGTTTTATTTTATTTTCATTAATTCTGATGTTTTACCTACGTGACTTTACCGAAAAATCCTAAGAATATGATTCCTTGCAGTCACGAAAGCTTCAAATCTAGAATTTCTATTTTTACTTTTAGTGAAAGTATTTTTTTTTTGTTGCTTAAAGTTTCGATGTAAAGCTTCTTTCGTGACTGCAGCAGGGATTCATCTTCTTGGTTCTTTCGGTAAAGTCATCACGTAGAATGGAAATAATAAAATAATAAAAATAAAACATAGTCAAAATAATAAAACATAATAAAAATAACAAAAATAATAAAGCGTAATAAAAATAAAAAAATAAAACACAATCAAATAAAATAATACAAATTAAAAATTATTATCATATTATTATCATAATTATCACATTTTATTTTACTTTTATTAATTTAAATTTGTATCTACGTGACTTTACCGAAAACCTAAGAAAATGTTAAAAAAAAACAATTATCATATTTTATTTTACTTTTATTAATTTAAATGTTTTATCTACGTGACTTTACCGAAAACCTAAGAAAATGGTAAAACAACAATTATCATATTTTATTTTACTTTTATTTTACTTTTATTAATTTACATTTTGTATCTACGTGACTTTACCGAAAACCTAAGAAAATGGTTAAAAAAACAATTATCACATTTTATTTTATTTTTTATTAATTTAAATGTTTTATCTACGTGACTTTACCGAAAACCTAAGAAAATGTTAAAAAAACAATTATCATATTTTATTTTATTTTTATTTTACTTTTATTAATTTAAATTTTGTATCTACGTGACTTTACCGAAAACCTAAGAAAATGTTAAAAAATAAACAATTATCACATTTTATTTTACTTTTATTAATTTAAATTTTGTATCTACGTGACTTTACCGAAAACCTAAGAAAATGTTAAAAAATAAACAATTATCATATTTTATTTTACTTTTATTAATTTAAATGTTGTATCTACGTGACTTTACCGAAAACCTAAGAAAATGGTAAAAAAAACAATTATCACATTTTATTTTATTTTTATTAATTTAAATTTTGTATCTACGTGACTTTACCGATAACCTAAGAAAATGTTAAAATAAACAATTATCACATTTTATTTTACTGGCAAATGAGGTACCAATGACAGGGTGATCGTGTTTCAGCGCTAACCCCACACACAACTTCCCCTATTACCCCAACCACAACTTCCCCTATTACCCCAACCACAACTTCCCCTACTACCCCAACCACAACTTCCCCTACTACCCCACCCACAACTTCCCCTATTACCCCAACCACAACTTCCCCTATTACCCCACACACAACTTCCCCTACTACCCCACCCACAACTTCCCCTATTACCCCACCCACAACTTCCCCTATTACCCCAACCACAACTTCCCCTATTACCCCAACCACAACTTCCCCTATTACCCCAACCACAACTTCCCCTACTACCCCAACCACAACTTCCCCTATTACCCCAACCACAACTTCCCCTACTACCCCACCCACAACTTCCCCTACTACCCCACCCACAACTTCCCCTACTACCCCACCCACAACTTCCCCTACTACCCCAACCACAACTTCCCCTATTACCCCAACCACAACTTCCCCTACTACCCCACCCACAACTTCCCCTACTACCCCAACCACAACTTCCCCTATTACCCCACACACAACTTCCCCTACTACCCCACCCACAACTTCCCCTATTACCCCAACCACAACTTCCCCTATTACCCCAACCACAACTTCCCCTATTACCCCAACCACAACTTCCCCTACTACCCCAACCACAACTTCCCCTATTACCCCAACCACAACTTCCCCTACTACCCCACCCACAACTTCCCCTACTACCCCACCCACAACTTCCCCTACTACCCCACCCACAACTTCCCCTACTACCCCAACCACAACTTCCCCTACTAACCCACACACGACTTCCCCTACTACCCCACCCACAACTTCCCCTATTACCCCACCCACAACTTCCCTTACTACCCCAACCACGACTTCCCCTACTACCCCACCCACAACTTCCCCTACTACCCCACCCACAACTTTCCCTACTACCCCACCCACAACTTCCCCTATTACCCCACCCACAACTTTCCCTATTACCCCAACCACGACTTCCCCTACTACCCCACCCACAACTTCCCCTACTACCCCACCCACAACTTCCCCTACTACCCCAACCACGACTTCCCCTACTACCCCACCCACAACTTCCCCTACTACCCCACCCACAACTTTCCCTACTACCCCACCCACAACTTCCCCTATTACCCCACCCACAACTTTCCCTATTACCCCAACCACGACTTCCCCTACTACCCCACCCACAACTTCCCCTACTACCCCACCCACAACTTCCCCTATTACCCCAACCACAACTTCCCCTATTACCCCAACCACAACTTCCCCTATTACACCACACACAACTTCCCCTATTACCCCAACCACAACTTCCCCTACTACCCCAACCACAACTTCCCCTACTACCCCACCCACAACTTCCCCTATTACCCCAACCACAACTTCCCCTATTACCCCACACACAACTTCCCCTACTACCCCACCCACAACTTCCCCTATTACCCCACCCACAACTTCCCCTATTACCCCAACCACAACTTCCCCTATTACCCCAACCACAACTTCCCCTATTACCCCAACCACAACTTCCCCTACTACCCCAACCACAACTTCCCCTATTACCCCAACCACAACTTCCCCTACTACCCCACCCACAACTTCCCCTACTACCCCACCCACAACTTCCCCTACTACCCCACCCACAACTTCCCCTACTACCCCAACCACAACTTCCCCTATTACCCCAACCACAACTTCCCCTACTACCCCACCCACAACTTCCCCTACTACCCCAACCACAACTTCCCCTATTACCCCACACACAACTTCCCCTACTACCCCACCCACAACTTCCCCTATTACCCCAACCACAACTTCCCCTATTACCCCAACCACAACTTCCCCTATTACCCCAACCACAACTTCCCCTACTACCCCAACCACAACTTCCCCTATTACCCCAACCACAACTTCCCCTACTACCCCACCCACAACTTCCCCTACTACCCCACCCACAACTTCCCCTACTACCCCACCCACAACTTCCCCTACTACCCCAACCACAACTTCCCCTACTAACCCACACACGACTTCCCCTACTACCCCACCCACAACTTCCCCTATTACCCCACCCACAACTTCCCTTACTACCCCAACCACGACTTCCCCTACTACCCCACCCACAACTTCCCCTACTACCCCACCCACAACTTTCCCTACTACCCCACCCACAACTTCCCCTATTACCCCACCCACAACTTTCCCTATTACCCCAACCACGACTTCCCCTACTACCCCACCCACAACTTCCCCTACTACCCCACCCACAACTTCCCCTACTACCCCAACCACGACTTCCCCTACTACCCCACCCACAACTTCCCCTACTACCCCACCCACAACTTTCCCTACTACCCCACCCACAACTTCCCCTATTACCCCACCCACAACTTTCCCTATTACCCCAACCACGACTTCCCCTACTACCCCACCCACAACTTCCCCTACTACCCCACCCACAACTTCCCCTATTACCCCACCCACAACTTCCCCTACTACCCCAACCACAACTTCCCCTACTACCCCAACCACAACTTCCCCTACTACCCCAACCACAACTTCCCCTATTACCCCAACCACAACTTCCCCTATTACCCCACACACAACTTCCCCTACTAACCCACACACGACTTCCCCTACTACCCCAACCACAACTTCCCCTACTACCCCAACCACAACTTCCCCTACTACCCCAACCACAACTTCCCCTACTACCCCAACCACAACTTCCCCTATTACCCCAACCACAACTTCCCCTATTACCCCAACCACAACTTCCCCTACTACCCCACACACAACTTCCCCTACTACCCCACCCACAACTTCCCCTATTACCCCACCCACAACTTCCCCTACTACCCCAACCACAACTTCCCCTATTACCCCACCCACAACTTCCCCTACTACCCCACCCACAACTTCCCCTATTACCCCACCCACAACTTCCCTACTACCCCAACCACGACTTCCCCTACTACCCCACCCACAACTTCCCCTACTACCCCACCCACAACTTCCCTACTACCCCACCCACAACTTCCCCTACTACCCCACCCACAACTTCCCTATTACCCCAACCACGACTTCCCCTACTACCCCACCCACAACTTCCCCTACTACCCCACCCACAACTTCCCCCTACTACCCCAACCACAACTTCCCCTACTACCCCACCCACAACTTCCCCTACTACCCCACCCACAACTTCCCTACTACCCCACCCACAACTTCCCCTATTACCCCAACCCACAACTTCCCCTATTACCCCAACCACAACTTCCCCTAATACCCCACCCACAACTTCCCCTACTACCCCACCCACAACTTCCCCTATTACCCCACCCACAACTTCCCTACTACCCAACCACAACTTCCCTACTACCCCAACCCACAACTTCCCCTACTACCCCAACCACAACTTCCCCTACTACCCCAACCACAACTTCCCCTATTACCCCACACACAACTTCCCCTACTACCCCACACCACAACTTCCCCTACTACCCCAACCACAACTTCCCCTACTACCCCACCACAACTTCCCCTACTACCCCAACCACAACTTCCCCTACTACCCCAACCACAACTTCCCCTATTACCCCACACACAACTTCCCCTACTACCCCACCCACAACTTCCCCTATTACCCCACCCACAACTTCCCCTACTACCCCACCCACAACTTCCCCTATTACCCCACCCACAACTTCCCCTACTACCCCAACCACAACTTCCCCTATTACCCCACCCACAACTTCCCCTACTACCCCACCCACAACTTCCCCTACTACCCCACCACAACTTCCCCTACTACCCCAACCACAACTTCCCCTACTACCCCAACCACAACTTCCCCTACTACCCAACCACAACTTCCCCCTACTACCCCAACCACAACTTCCCCTACTACCCCAACCACAACTTCCCCTATTACCCCACCCACAACTTCCCCTATTACCCCACCCACAACTTCCCCTACTACCCCACCCACAACTTCCCCTACTACCCCAACCACAACTTCCCCTATTACCCCACCCACAACTTCCCCTACTACCCCAACCACAACTTCCCCTATTACCCCAACCACAACTTCCCCTACTACCCCACCACAACTTCCCCTACTACCCCACCACAACTTCCCCTACTACCCACACCACAACTCCCCTATTACCCCACCACAACTTCCCCTACTACCCCAACCACAACTTCCCCTATTACCCCACCCACAACTTCCCCTACTACCCCAACCACAACTTCCCCTATTACCCAACCACAACTTCCCTACTACCCCACCCACAATTCCCTACTACCCCACCCACAACTTCCCCTACTACCCCAACCACAACTTCCCCTATTACCCCACCACAACTTCCCCTACTACCCCACCCACAACTTCCCTATTACCCCAACCACAACTTCCCCTACTACCCCAACCACAACTTCCCCTACTACCCCACCCACAACTTCCCCTATTACCCCAACCACAACTTCCCCTACTACCCCACACACAACTTCCCCTACTACCCCAACCACAACTTCCCCTATTACCCCCACACAACTTCCCCTACTACCCCACCCACAACTTCCCCTACTACCCAACCACAACTTCCCCTATTACCCCACCCACAACTTCCCCCTATTACCCCACACACAACTTCCCCTACTACCCCAACCACAACTTCCCCTACTACCCCAACCACAACTTCCCCTACTACCCCACCACAACTTCCCCTATTACCCCAACCACAACTTCCCCTACTACCCCACCCACAACTTCCCCTACTACCCCACACACAACTTCCCCTATTACCCCACCCACAACTTCCCCTACTACCCCACACACAACTTCCCCTACTACCCCAACCACAACTTCCCCTACTACCCCACCCACAACTTCCCCTACTACCCCACCACAACTTCCCCTACTACCCCAACCACAACTTCCCCTACTACCCACCCACAACTTCCCCTACTACCCCACCCACAACTTCCCCTACTACCCCACCACAACTTCCCCTATTACCCCACACACAACTTCCTACTCCCCAACAACTCCCCTACTCCACAACTTCCCCTATTACCCCAACCACAACTTCCCCTACTACCCCACACACAACTTCCCCTACTACCCCACCACACAACTTCCCCTACTACCCCAACCCACAACTTCCCCTACTACCCCACACACAACTTCCCCTACTACCCCACCCACAACTTCCCCTACTACCCCACACCACAACTTCCCCTACTACTCCCAACCCACAACTTCCCCTACTACCCCAACCCACAACTTCCCCTACTACCCCACCCACAACTTCCCCTACTACCCCACACACAACTTCCCCTACTACCCCACCCACAACTTCCCCTACTACCCCACCCACAACTTCCCCTACTACCCCACCCACAACTTCCCCTATCTACCCCACCCACAACTTCCCCTACTACCCCACCCACAACTTCCCCTACTACCCCACCCACAACTTCCCCTACTACCCCACCCACAACTTCCCCCTACTACCCCACCCACAACTTCCCCTATTACCCCACCCACAACTTCCCCTACTACCCCACCCACAACTTCCCCTACTACCCCACCCACAACTTCCCCTACTACCCCACCCACAACTTCCCCTACTACCCCACACACAACTTCCCCTACTACCCCACCCACAACTTCCCCTATTACCCCACCCACAACTTCCCCTACTACCCCACCCACAACTTCCCCTACTACCCCACCCACAACTTCCCCTACTACCCCACCCACAACTTCCCCTACTACCCCACCACAACTTCCCCTATACCCCACCACAACTTCCCTACTACCCAACCACAACTTCCCTACTACCCCACCACAACTTCCCCTACTACCCCACCCACAACTTCCCCTACTACCCCACCCACAAACTTCCCCTATCTACCCACCACAACTTCCCCTACTACCCCACCCACAACTTCCCCTACTACCCCACCCACAACTTCCCCTACTACCCCACCCACAACTTCCCCTACTACCCCACCCACAACTTCCCCTACTACCCCAACCACAACTTCCCCTATTACCCCACCCACAACTTCCCCTACTACCCCACCCACAACTTCCCCTACTACCCCACCCACAACTTCCCTACTACCCCACCACAACTTCCCCTACTACCCCACCCACAACTTCCCCTACTACCCCACCCACAACTTCCCCTACTACCCCACCCACAACTTCCCCTACTACCCCACCCACAACTTCCCCTACTACCCCACCCACAACTTCCCCTACTACCCCACCCACAACTTCCCCTACTACCCCACCCACAACTTCCCCTACTACCCCACCCACAACTTCCCCTACTACCCCACCCACAACTTCCCCTACTACCCCACCCACAACTTCCCCTACTAACCCCACCCACAACTTCCCTACTACCCCACCCACAACTTCCCCTACTTACCCCACCCACAACTTCCCCTACTACCCCACCCACAACTTCCCCTACTAACCCCACCACACAACTTCCCCTACTACCCCACCCACAACTTCCCCTACTACCCACCCACAACTTCCCCTCCTAACCCCACCCACAACTTCCCTACTACCCCCACCCACAACTTCCCCTATTACCCACCACAACTTCCCCTACTACCCCACCCACAACTTCCCTACTAACCCCACACACAACTTCCCCTACCTACCCCACCCAGACAACTTCCCCTCTACCCCACCCACAACTTCCCTACTACCCCACCCACAACTTCCCCTACTACCCCACCCACAACTTCCCCTACTACCCCACACCACGAACTTCCCTACCTAACCCCACACACCAACTTCCCCACTACTACCACCACCCACAACTACCCCTATTACCCCACCCACACATTCCCTACTACCCCACCCACAACTTCCCTACTAACCCCACACACAACTTCCCCTACAGGCTACGATCTACAGAACTGGCGCAGAGAAGATTCCCAAATCCATATGGCTCCCTCGGGCCCAATCAGCAGCCGGGGGCCCTCGGCCAATCAGCAGCCGGGGGAAGTGACATCACGGCGGGAAGCTGCGGTGCTGGCGGCGCCATCTTGGATGGGGGAGGAAGGACAGGAAGTGGGGGCGGCGCCATCTTGGGTGGGGGGGGCGGGACAGGAAGTGGGGGCGGCGCCATCTTGGGTGGGGGAGGCTGGACAGATAGTGGAGACGGCGCCATCTTGGGTGGGGGAGGCTGGACGGGAAGTGGGGGCTGCGCCATCTTGGGTGGGGGGGGCGGGACTGGAAGCTGCGCCATCTTGGGTGGGAGGAACGACGCCATCTTGGGTGGGGGGGTCGGGACAGGAAGTGGGGGCGGCGCCATCTTGGGTGGGGGGAGCGACGCCATCTTGGGTGGGGCAGAAAGTGATATCACTACGGGAGTAGGTGATGGCTGTGATGGTGGCGGTGGTGATGATGGGGTGATGGTGATGGGAGGTGATGGGGTGATGATGATGGGAGATGATGGGATGCTGATGGGTGGTGATGGAGTGATGGGAGTAGGTGATGGCTGTGATGGTGGCGGTGATGGGGTGATGGTGATGGGAGGTGATGGGGGGGTGATGGGAGGTGATGGGGTGATGGTGATGGGTGGTGATGGATTGGTGATGGGAGGTGATGGAGTGATGGGAGGTCATGGGATGGTGATGGGTGGTGATGGAGTGATGGGAGTAGGTGATGGCTGTGATGGTGGCGGTGGTGGTGATGGGGTGATGTCTGGCCCTCAGGGTACAGTGATGGGAGGTGATGGGGCAATGGTGATGGGAGGTGATGGTTTTGTGATGGGTGGTGATGGGATGGTGATGGGTGGTGATGGGATGGTGATGGGTGGTGATGGGATGGTGATGGGTGGTGATGGGATGGGTGGTGATGGGATGGTGATGGGGGGTGATGGGATGGTGATGGGGGGTGATGGGACGGTCATGGGGGGTGATGGGATGGTGATGGGGGGTGATGGTTTGGTGATGGGAGGTGATGGGGGAGTGATGGGTGGTGATGGGATGGTGATGGGTGGTGATGGGATGGTGATGGGAGGTGATGGCATGATGATGGGGGGTGATGGGATGGTGATGGGGGGTGATGGGATGGTGATGGGGGGTGATGGGATGGTGATGGGGGGTGATGGGATGGTGATGGGGGGTGATGGGATGGTGATGGGGGGTGATGGGATGGTGATGGGGGGTGATGGGATGGTGATGGGTGGTGATGGCATGGTGATGGGGGGTGATGGGATGGTGATGGGGGGTGATGGGATGGTGATGGGGGGTGATGGGATGGTGATGGGGGGTGATGGGATGGTGATGGGGGGTGATGGAATGGTGATGGGAGGTGATGGGGGAGTGATGGGGGGTCATAGAAGGTGATGTTGTGGTGATGGGATGGTGATGGGGGGTGATGGGATGGTGATGGGGGGTGATGGGATGGTGATGGGATGGTGATGGGGGAGTGATGGGGGGTCATAGAAGGTGATGTTGTGATGGGATGGTGATGGGAGGTGATGGGGTGGTATTGGGGAGGTGATTATCATCACCACTTATCTATTCTAGAAACCTGAATCAAGGGTGACCCCTATCACTCAGTCAGTCCCCCAGTCACTGACTCACTCAGTCCCCCACTCACTCACTCAGTCAGTCCCCCACTCACTCACTCAGTCAGTCCCCCACTCACTCACTCACTCAGTCCCCCACTCACTCAGTCAGTCCCCCACTCACTCACTCAGTCAGTCCCCCACTCACTCACTCAGTCAGTCCCCCACTCACTCACTCAGTCAGTCCCCCATTCACTCTCTCAGTCAGTCAGTCCCCCATTCACTCACTCAGTCAGTCCCCCAGTCACTCACTCAGTCAGTCCCCCAGTCACTCACTCACTCAGTCCCCCACTCACTCACTCAGTCAGTCCCCCACTCACTCACTCAGTCAGTCCCCCAGTCACTCACTCAGTCAGTCCCCCACTCACTCACTCAGTCAGTCCCCCATTCACTCACTCAGTCAGTCCCCCACTCACTCACTCAGTCAGTCCCCCAGTCACTCACTCACTCAGTCCCCCACTCACTCAGTCAGTCCCCCACTCACTCACTCAGTCAGTCCCCCATTCACTCACTCAGTCAGTCAGTCCCCCACTCACTCAGTCAGTCCCCCACTCACTCACTCAGTCAGTCCCCCAGTCACTCACTCACTCAGTCCCCCACTCACTCAGTCAGTCCCCCACTCACTCACTCAGTCAGTCCCCCATTCACTCACTCAGTCAGTCAGTCCCCCAGTCCCCCACTCACTCAGTCCCCCAGTCACTGACTCAGTCAGTCCCCCACTCACTCAGTCAGTCCCCCAGTCACTGACTCACTCAGTCCCCCACTCACTCACTCAGTCAGTCCCCCACTCACTCACTCAGTCAGTCCCCCAGTCACTCACTCAGTCAGTCCCCCACTCACTCACTCAGTCAGTCCCCCACTCACTCACTCAGTCAGTCCCCCACTCACTCAGTCAGTCCCCCACTCACTCACTCAGTCAGTCCCCCACTCACTCACTCACTCAGTCCCCCACTCAGTCAGTCCCCCACTCACTCACTCAGTCAGTCCCCCATTCACTCACTCAGTCAGTCCCCCAGTCACTCACTCACTCAGTCCCCCACTCACTCACTCAGTCAGTCCCCCACTCACTCACTCAGTCAGTCCCCCATTCACTCACTCACTCACTCAGTCCCCCACTCACTCAGTCCCCCAGTCACTGACTCAGTCAGTCCCCCACTCACTCACTCAGTCAGTCCCCCAGTCACTGACTCACTCAGTCCCCCACTCACTCACTCAGTCAGTCCCCCACTCACTCACTCAGTCCCCCACTCACTCACTCACTCAGTCAGTCCCCCACTCACTCACTCAGTCAGTCCCCCACTCACTCACTCAGTCAGTCCCCCACTCACTCACTCAGTCAGTCCCCCACTCAGTCAGTCCCCCACTCACTCACTCAGTCCCCCACTCACTCACTCACTCAGTCCCCCACTCACTCACTCAGTCAGTCCCCCACTCACTCACTCAGTCAGTCCCCCATTCACTCACTCAGTCAGTCAGTCCCCCAGTCACTCACTCACTCAGTCCCCCACTCACTCACTCACTCAGTCCCCCACTCACTCACTCACTCAGTCCCCCATTCACTCACTCAGTCAGTCCCCCATTCACTCACTCAGTCAGTCCCCCATTCACTCACTCAGTCAGTCCCCCATTCACTCACTCAGTCAGTCCCCCACTCACTCACTCAGTCAGTCCCCCACTCACTCACTCACTCAGTCCCCCATTCACTCACTCACTCAGTCCCCCACTCACTCACTCACTCAGTCCCCCATTCACTCACTCAGTCAGTCCCCCATTCACTCACTCAGTCAGTCCCCCATTCACTCACTCAGTCAGTCAGTCCCCCAGTCACTCACTCACTCAGTCCCCCACTCACTCACTCAGTCAGTCCCCCATTCACTCACTCAGTCAGTCAGTCCCCCAGTCACTCACTCAGTCAGTCCCCCATTCACTCACTCAGTCAGTCCCCCATTCACTCACTCAGTCAGTCCCCCATTCACTGGCTCAGTCAGTCCCCCATTCACTGACTCAGTCAGTCCCCCATTCACTCACTCAGTCCCCCAGTCACTGACTCAGTCAGTCCCCCAGTCACTCACTCAGTCAGTCCCCCAGTCACTCATTCAGTCAGTCCCCCAGTCACTGACTCAGTCAGTCCCCCAGTCACTGACTCAGTCAGTCCCCCAGTCACTGACTCAGTCAGTCCCCCAGTCACTGACTCAGTCAGTCCCCCAGTCACTCACTCAGTCAGTCCCCCAGTCACTCACTCAGTCAGTCCCCCAGTCACTGACTCAGTCAGTCCCCCAGTCACTGACTCAGTCAGTCCCCCAGTCACTCACTCAGTCAGTCCCCCAGTCACTGACTCAGTCAGTCCCCCAGTCACTCACTCAGTCAGTCCCCCAGTCACTGACTCAGTCAGTCCCCCAGTCACTGACTCAGTCAGTCCCCCAGTCACTCACTCAGTCAGTCCCCCCAGTCACTCACTCAGTCCCCCAGTCACTCACTCAGTCAGTCCCCCACTCACTCACTCAGTCAGTCCCCCAGTCACTCACTCAGTCAGTCCCCCACTCACTCACTCAGCCACTCATCCACTCACTCAACCACTCACTCACTTAGACACTCAGCCACTCACTCAGCCACTTACTCACTCAGACACTCACTCACACAGCCACTCACTCACACACTCAGCCACTCACTCACTCAGACACTCAGCCACTTACTCATTCAGCCACTCAGTCCCCCCAGTCACTCACTCAGTCCCCCAGTCACTCACTCAGTCAGTCCCCCAGTCACTGACTCAGTCAGTCCCCCAGTCACTCACTCAGTCAGTCCCCCAGTCACTGACTCAGTCAGTCCCCCAGTCACTCACTCAGTCAGTCCCCCCAGTCACTCACTCAGTCAGTCCCCCCAGTCACTCACTCAGTCCCCCAGTCACTCACTCAGTCAGTCCCCCACTCACTGACTCAGTCAGTCCCCCAGTCACTGACTCAGTCAGTCCCCCAGTCACTCACTCAGTCCCCCATTCACTCACTCAGTCAGTCCCCCAGTCACTGACTCAGTCAGTCCCCCAGTCACTGACTCAGTCAGTCCCCCAGTCACTCACTCAGTCAGTCCCCCCAGTCACTCACTCAGTCAGTCCCCCAGTCACTCACTCAGTCAGTCCCCCAGTCACTGACTCAGTCAGTCCCCCAGTCACTCACTCAGTCAGTCCCCCCAGTCACTCACTCAGTCAGTCCCCCACTCACTCACTCAGCCACTCATCCACTCACTCAACCACTCACTCACTTAGACACTCAGCCACTCACTCAGCCACTTACTCACTCAGACACTCACTCACACAGCCACTCACTCACACACTCAGCCACTCACTCACTCAGACACTCAGCCACTTACTCATTCAGCCACTCAGTCCCCCCAGTCACTCACTCAGTCAGTCCCCCAGTCACTCACTCAGTCAGTCCCCCACTCACTCACTCAGCCACTCACTCAGCCACTCACTCAGCCACTTACTCACTCACTCAACCACTCAGTCACTCATCCACTCACTCAGCCACTTACTCACTCAGACACTCACTCACACTCAGCCACTTACTCATTCAGCCACTCAGTCCCTCAGTCACTTACTCACTCAGCCACTCGCTCATCCCCTCAGTCAGTCACTCACTCACTCAGCCACTCAGCCCCTCACTCAGCCACTCACTCACTCAGCCACTCACTCACTCATCCACTCAGTCACTCACTCACTCACTCAGCCACTCACTCACTCAGCCACTCAGTCCCCCACTCACTCAGTCACTCACTCAGACACTCACTCACACAGCCACTCACTCACACACTCAGCCACTCACTCACTCAGACACTCAGCCACTCACTCAGCCACTTACTCATTCAGCCACTCAGTCCCTCAGTCACTCACTCACTCAGTCACTCAACCACTCACTCAGCCACTCACTCAACCACTCACTCAACCACTCACTCACTCAGCCACTCACTCACTCACTCAACCACTCACTCAACCACTCACTCACTCAGCCACTCACTCACACACTCAGCCACTCACTCACACACTCAGCCACTGACTCAGCCACTTACTCATTCAGCCACTCAGCCCCTCAGTCACTCACTCAGTCCCCCACTCACTCACTCAGACACTCACTCACTCAGACACTCACTCACTCACTCAGCCACTCACCCACCCACTCAGCCACTTACTCAGCCACTTACTCATTCAGCCACTCAGTCCCTCAAGTCACTCACTCACTCAGCCCCTCAGTCACTCACTCACTCAGCCACTCACCCACTCACTCAGCCACTTACTCAGCCACTTACTCATTCAGCCACTCAGTCCCTCAAGTCACTCACTCACTCAGCCCCTCAGTCACTCACTCACTCAGTCACTCACTCACACACTCACTCACTCATCCACTCAGCCACTCACTCAGCCACTTACTCATTCAGCCACTCAGTCCCTCAGTCACTCACTCACTCAGTCACTCAACCACTCACTCAGCCACTCACTCAACCACTCACTCACTCAGCCACTCACCCACCCACTCTCACTACGGGAGTGTTGACTAATTCCCATGTGTTCAATCTGACACCCTTCTGGAGGACTGTGTCTGTGTCTCTGTGTTGCATGCCAAATAAATAAACACCATCATTACTGTGTCTACCGTTTGTGTGTGACCGAGTGACTGACTGAGTGACTGACTTAGTGACTGAGTACGTGAGTGACTGAGTGAGTGACTGATTGGGTGAGTGACTTAGTGACTGACTGAGTGGGTGAGTGACTGAGTGACTGAGTGAGTGACTGACTGAGTGGGTGAGTGACTGAGTGACTCAGTGAGTGAGTGACTGAGTGAGTGACTGAGTGACTTAGTGACTGACTTAGTGACTGAGTACGTGAGTGACTGAGTGAGTGACTGATTGGGTGAGTGACTTAGTGACTGAGTGGGTGAGTGACTGAGTGAGTGACTGAGTGGGTGAGTGACTGAGTGAATGACTGAGTGACTTAGTGACTGAGTGCGTGAGTGACTGAGTGAGTGACTGATTGGGTGAGTGACTTAGTGACTGACTGAGTGGGTGAGTGACTGAGTGAGTGAGTGACTCAGTGAGTGAGTGACTGAGTGACTGAGTGAGTGACTGAGTGACTCAGTGAGTGAGTGACTGACTGAGTGAGTGACTGAGTGAGTGACTGAGTGAGTGACTCAGTGAGTGAGTGACTGACTGAGTGAGTGACTGAGTGAGTGAGTGACTGATTGGGTGAGTGACTTAGTGACTGACTGAGTGGGTGAGTGACTGAGTGAGTGACTCAGTGAGTGACTGAGTGAGTGACTGAGTGAGTGAGTGACTCAGTGAGTGAGTGACTCAGTGACTGAGTGAGTGACTGAGTGAGTGACTGAGTGAGTGAGTGACTCAGTGAGTGAGTGACTCAGTGACTGAGTGAGTGACTGAGTGAGTGAGCAAAAGACACGGACACAAAGTTCACGCAACACTTGTCTCTACATGGGACACCTTTACCTTTATTATCTGTGTCTGTCTGTGTCTGTTTGTCTGTGTGTGTCTGTGTGTTTGTGTGTTTGTCTGTGTGTGTGTGTTTGTGTGTGTCTGTGTGTGTCTGTGTGTGTCTGTGTGTGTGTCTCTGTGTGTGTGTGTCTGTGTGTGTCTGTGTGTGTCTGTGTGTGTCTGTGTGTTTGTGTGTTTGTCTGTGTGTGTGTGTCTGTGTGTTTGTGTGTGTCTGTGTGTTTGTGTGTGTCTGTGTGTTTGTGTGTGTCTGTGTGTGTCTGTGTGTGTGTCTGTGTGTGTTTGTGTGTGTCTGTTTGTGTGTGTGTCTGTCTGTCTGTGTGTCTCTGTGTGTGTGTCTGTGTGTGTCTGTCTGTGTGTGTCTGTTTGTGTGTTTGTGTGTCTGTGTGTCTGTGTGTGTTTGTGTGTGTGTCTGTGTGTCTGTGTGTGTGTCTGTTTGTGTGTGTCTGTGTCTGTCTGTGTGTGTCTGTGTGTGTCTGTGTGTGTCTGTGTGTGTCTGTGTGTGTCTGTGTGTGTGTCTCTGTGTGATGGTGAGCGGGCCCGGGTAAAACTACGTGGCCGGGAGTCGGAGCCATTCCCTGTGCACCTTGGGGGGTGCGACAGGGATGTCCTCTGGCTCCCACATTATTTAACATCTATTTTGACCACGTAGTTCGCGAAGCCTTCAATGGCTGTACCGGGGAATTTACATTTGGTACAGATACAACGGGAGGCTGATCGACGCCCGGGTGCGATCAAGGGATGGCTCCCTGTTGGTCAACCACGCTATGTATGCCGATGATTTGGTAATAGCTGCTCATTCAGAAGAGGAGTTGGAGGCGCTGCTGCTGAGACTGGAGCGTGCCACTAAGAGGTGGGGCCTTACCATCAGCCCCACCAAAACTAAGCACCTGCCTGGGTATTTTGTACCATCGGACACTCCGCCCCCACAACTCCCAATCGGTGATGGGGCAGTTGTGGAGAGAGTGGAGAGTTTCCCATACCTGGGCAGTGTGCTCATGACCGGCTCCGGTTTAACAGCAGAGGTCTCACTCCGAATCAGTCGAGCGGCAATATCTTTTCATCGGTTGCGTAACGCTGCTGTGTGGAAGCTACCTGGTCTGTCGCTCCGCACGAAGCTTCGGGTCTTCTCGGCCACGGTCGTTCTCTCCCTTCTCTACGCTTGCGAAACGTGGACCCCCCCCCCTCATGGAAAATCGTCGCCGGTTGGAAACATTTAGGCTGGCCTGCCTGCCTACGATCCATCCTGGGTTTAACCTGCAGGCTGGATTGTGTGAGGAGCTCACAAGTCCTTGAAAGATCTGGGCAAAGTCCCATCAGTGAGCTCCTCCGGCAGGCAAGGCTGCGTTGGCTGGGTCATGTAGCCCGCATGCCCAGCCACCGCATGCCTAAACAGCTTTTGTTCGGCCGGATCGAGGGGGCTAAACGGGCGCGGCACGGGCTAGAGAAGAGATGGAGTGATGTGGTACAGGAGGACGTGGAGCTGAGTGGACTTGCCGATGACTGGTACCAGCGGTGTCAAGATCGGCCTCAGTGGAGGAGGCTCGTGAAGGACGCTACTGGGCAGTTGGAGGCAGTCGCCCTCCAACAACAACGGAGGGCGGAGGAGCGACGCTCACAACAACGAGCGGAGCGCCGGGTGGCTAAAGCACAGCGAGTTGGCACAGTAGGGGGCACAGGTGGTGCATCAGCCAGTCATCTCGGTCATCTCGGTCAGTCGACCCGTGGCACCTGCTGGGTCTGCCCCGTGACCTCCTCCTCATGCACCTAGCCTGGCACAGCAGTACAACCCATGGCACCTGCTGGGTCTGCCCCGTGACCTCCTCCTGCCAGCGGGCGTTCGACACTTCACGTGGCAGCCTCAAGGTGCACTTGGCCTGGCACAAGCGTCGTGGTGACGTCACCGCCACTAAGTGGCGAATGGCGGTTGTTGTTGTTGTTGTTGTGTGTGTATATGTGTGTGTGGGTGAGTGAGTGGGTGAGTGAATGAGTGGGTGAGTGAGTGGGTGAGTGAATGAATGAGTGAGTGGATGAGTGGGTGAGTGAGTGGGTGGTGAGTGAGTGAGTGGGTGAGTGAGTGAATGAGTGAGTGGGTGAGTGAGTGAGTGGATGAGTGAATGAGTGACTGAGTGAGTGAGTGGTGAGTGAATGAGTGACTGAGTGAGTGAGTGGTGAGTGAATGAGTGAATGAGTGAGTGAATGAGTGAGTGAATGAGTGGGTGAGTGAGTGAATGAATGAGTGAGTGGGTGAGTGAGTGGGTGAGTGAGTGAGTGGTGAGTGAATGAGTGAGTGAATGAGTGAGTGGGTGAGTGGGTGAGTGAGTGAATGAATGAGTGAGTGAGTGAATGAGTGAGTGAGTGAATGAATGAATGAGTGAGTAGATGAGTGAGTGGGTGAGTGAATGAGTGGGTGAGTGAGTGAATGAGTGAGTGGGTGAGTGAGTGAGTGGGTGAGTGAGTGAGTGACTGAGTGAGTGGTGAGTGAATGAGTGAGTGGGTGAGTGAGTGGGTGAGTGAATGAGTGAGTGGTGAGTGAGTGGGTGAGTGAGTGGGTGAGTGGGTGAGTGGGTGGGTGAGTGAGTGGGTGAGTGAGTGAGTGGGTGAGTGAATGAGTGACTGAGTGAGTGAGTGGTGAGTGAATGAGTGACTGAGTGAGTGAGTGGTGAGTGAATGAGTGAGTGAATGAGTGAGTGAATGAGTGAGTGAGTGACTGAGTGAGTGAGTGGTGAGTGAATGAGTGAGTGAATGAGTGAGTGGGTGAGTGAATGAATGAGTGAGTGGGTGAGTGAGTGACTGAGTGAGTGAGTGGTGAGTGAATGAGTGAATGAATGAGTGAGTGGGTGAGTGAGTGAATGAATGAGTGAGTGAGTGAATGAGTGAGTGGTGAGTGAGTGGGTGAGTGAATGAGTGGGTGAGTGAGTGAGTGACTGAGTGAGTGGTGAGTGAATGAGTGAGTGGGTGAGTGAATGAGTGGGTGAGTGAGTGAATGAGTGAGTGGGTGAGTGAGTGGTGAGTGAGTGGGTGAGTGAGTGAGTGGGTGAGTGAGTGAGTGACTGAGTGAGTGGTGAGTGAATGAGTGAGTGGTGAGTGAGTGGGTGAGTGAATGAGTGGGTGAGTGAGTGAGTGACTGAGTGAGTGGTGAGTGAATGAGTGAGTGGGTGAGTGAGTGGTGAGTGAATGAGTGAGTGGGTGAGTGAGTGGGTGAGTGGTGAGTGAGTGGGTGAGTGGTGAGTGAGTGGGTGAGTGAGTGGGTGAGTGAGTGGGTGAGTGAGTGAGTGAGTGAGTGGGTGAGTGAGTGAATGAGTGAGTGGGTGAGTGAGTGGGTGAGTGGTGAGTGAGTGGGTGAGTGGTGAGTGAGTGGGTGAGTGAGTGGGTGAGTGAGTGGGTGAGTGAGTGAGTGAGTGAGTGGGTGAGTGAGTGAATGAGTGAGTGGGTGAGTGAGTGGGTGAGTGGTGAGTGAGTGGGTGAGTGGTGAGTGAGTGGGTGAGTGAGTGGGTGAGTGAGTGGGTGAGTGAGTGGGTGAGTGAGTGGTGAGTGAGTGGGTGAGTGGTGAGTTTGTCAGCAGCCATCCAGGAATTCGATGACTCTCAGCATTGACTTGTGACCAGACACAGAGTGGGATGTCTGCAGAGTGACACAGACAGACAGTTAGACACAGAGACTCAGAGATGATGATGATACTACTGATGATGATGCTGATGATGATGATACTACTGATGATGATGCTGATGATGATGATACTACTGATGATGCTGATGATGATGATACTACTGATGATGATGATGATGATACTACTGATGATGCTGATGATGATGATACTACTGATGATGATGATACTACTGATGATGATGATGATACTACTGATGATGATGATACTACTGATGATGATGATGATGATACTACTGATGATGATGATGATGATACTACTGATGATGATGATACTACTGATGATGATGATGATGATACTACTGATGATGATGATGATGATACTACTGATGATGATGATGATACTACTGATGATGATGATGATACTACTGATGATGATGATGATGATACTACTGATGATGATGATGATGATACTACTGATGATGATGATACTACTGATGATGATGATGATACTACTGATGATGATGATGATACTACTGATGATGATGATGATACTACTGATGATGATGATACTACTGATGATGATGATACTACTACTGATGATGATGATGATACTACTGATGATGATGATACTACTGATGATGATGATGATACTACTGATGATGATGATACTACTGATGATGATGATGATACTACTGCTGATGCTGATGATGATCTCACCGTGAGGTTCATGAAGTTGAGGAACCTGCGGAGCGTCTCCGCGAGGCAGGAGAAGTCACCGCCAGGAATCCACTCCCTGACCAGCTGAGTGGTGGCCTGACGCAGTCACCCAGTGAGTCACCCAGTGAGTCACCCAGTGAGTCAGTGAGTCAGTCATTCACTCAGTCAGTCACTCAGTGAGTCACTCACTCAGTCAGTCAGTCAGTCACTCAGTCAGTCACTCAGTGAGTCACCCAGTGAGTCAGTGAGTCAGTCATTCACTAAGTCAGTCAGTCACTCAGTGAGTCACTCAGTGAGTCACCCAGTGAGTCAGTGAGTCAGTCATTCACTCAGTGAGTCACTCAGTGAGTCACCCAGTGAGTCACTCAGTGAGTCACCCAGTGAGTCACCCAGTGAGTCACTCAGTGAGTCACCCAGTGAGTCACCCAGTGAGTCAGTCACTCAGTTAGTCACTCACTCAGTCAGTCACCCAGTGAGTCAGTCATTCACTCAGTCAGTCAGTCACTCAGTGAGTCACTCAGTGAGTCACCCAGTGAGTCACCCAGTGAGTCACCCAGTGAGTCACCCAGTGAGTCACCCAGTGAGTCACCCAGTGAGTCAGTCAGTGAGTCACTCAGTCAGTCACCCAGTGAGTCACTCAGTGAGTCACCCAGTGAGTCACTCAGTGAGTCACCCAGTGAGTCACTCAGTGAGTCACCCATTGAGTCAGTCACTCAGTTAGTCACTCACTCAGTCAGTCACCCAGTGAGTCAGTGAGTCAGTCATTCACTCAGTTAGTCAGTCACTCAGTGAGTCACTCAGTGAGTCACCCAGTGAGTCACCCAGTGAGTCACTCAGTCACGCACTCACTTAGTCACTCACTCAGTCAGTCACTCAGTCACTCAGCCAGTCACTCACTCCCCGTGTCTCTCTCTCCGTGTCTCTCTCCCCGTGTCTCTCTACCCGTGTCTCTCTCTCACCCCGTGTCTCTCTGTCTCTCTCCCCGTGTCTCTCTCCCCGTGTCTCTCTCCCCGTGTCTCTCTCTCACCCCGTGTCTCTCTGTCTCTCTCCCCGTGTCTCTCTCCCCGTGTCTCTCTCTCACCCCGTGTCTCTGTCTCTCTCCCCGTGTCTCTCTCCCCGTGTCTCTCTCCCCGTGTCTCTCTCTGTCTCCCCGTGTCTCTCTCTGCCTCTGTGTCTCTCCCCATGTCTCTCTCTGTCTCCCCGTGTCTCTGTCTCACCATGTCTCTGTCTCCCCGTGTCTCTCTCTGTCTCCCCGTGTCTCTGTCTCACCGTGTCTCTGTCTCCCCGTGTCTCTCTCTGTCTCACCGTGTCTCTGTCTCCCCGTGTCTCTCTCTGTGTCCCCGTGTCTCTGTCTCCCCGTGTCTCTCTCTGTGTCCCCGTGTCTCTGTCTCCCCGTGTCTCTCTCTGTGTCCCCGTGTCTCTGTCTCACCGTGTCTCTGTCTCACCGTGTCTCTGTCTCACCGTGTCTCTGTCTCACCGTGTCTCTCTCTGTGTCACCGTGTCTCTGTCTCACCGTGTCTCTCTCTGTGTCCCCGTGTCTCTGTCTCCCCGTGTCTCTCTCTGTGTCCCCGTGTCTCTGTCTCACCGTGTCTCTCTCTGTCTCCCCGTGTCTCTGTCTCACCGTGTCTCTCTCTGTGTCCCCGTGTCTCTGTCTCCCCGTGTCTCTCTCTGTGTCCCCGTGTCTCTGTCTCACCGTGTCTCTCTCTGTGTCCCCGTGTCTCTGTCTCACCGTGTCTCTCTCTGTCTCACCGTGTCTCTCTCTGTCTCCCCGTGTCTCTCTACCCGTGTCTCTGTCTCCCCGTGTCTCTCTCTGTGTCACCGTGTCTCTGTCTCACCGTGTCTCTCTCTGTGTCCCCGTGTCTCTGTCTCCCCGTGTCTCTCTCTGTGTCCCCGTGTCTCTGTCTCACCGTGTCTCTCTCTGTCTCACCGTGTCTCTGTCTCCCCGTGTCTCTCTCTGTGTCACCGTGTCTCTGTCTCCCCGTGTCTCTCTCTGTCTCCCCGTGTCTCTGTCTCCCCGTGTCTCTCTCTGTCTCACCGTGTCTCTCTCTGTGTCCCCGTGTCTCTGTCTCACCGTGTCTCTCTCTGTCTCCCCGTGTCTCTCTACCCGTGTCTCTCTCTGTGTCACCGTGTCTCTGTCTCCCCGTGTCTCTCTCTGTGTCACCGTGTCTCTGTCTCCCCGTGTCTCTCTCTGTGTCACCGTGTCTCTGTCTCCCCGTGTCTCTCTCTGTGTACCCGTGTCTCTGTCTCCCCGTGTCTCTCTCTGTGTCCCCGTGTCTCTGTCTCACCGTGTCTCTGTCTGTGTCCCCGTGTCTCTGTCTCCCCGTGTCTCTCTTTGTCTCCCCGTGTCTCTCTCTGTGTCCCCGTGTCTCTGTCTCACCGTGTCTCTCTCTGTGTCCCCGTGTCTCTGTCTCCCCGTGTCTCTCTCTGTCTCCCCGTGTCTCTGTCTCACCGTGTCTCTCTCTGTGTCCCCGTGTCTCTGTCTCACCGTGTCTCTGTCTGTGTCCCCGTGTCTCTGTCTCCCCGTGTCTCTCTTTGTCTCCCCGTGTCTCTCTCTGTGTCCCCGTGTCTCTGTCTCACCGTGTCTCTCTCTGTGTCCCCGTGTCTCTGTCTCCCCGTGTCTCTCTCTGTCTCCCCGTGTCTCTGTCTCACCGTGTCTCTCTCTGTGTCCCCGTGTCTCTGTCTCACCGTGTCTCTCTCTCTGTCCCCGTGTCTCTGTCTCCCCGTGTCTCTCTCTGTCTCCCCGTGTCTCTGTCTCACCGTGTCTCTCTCTGTGTCCCCGTGTCTCTGTCTCACCGTGTCTCTCTCTGTGTCCCCGTGTCTCTCTCCCCGTGTCTCTCTCTGTGTCCCCGTGTCTCTGTCTCCCCGTGTCTCTGTCTCCCCGTGTCTCTCTCTGTCTCCCCGTGTCTCCCCGTGTCTCTGTCTCCCCGTGTCTCTGTCTCCCCGTGTCTCTGTCTCCCCGTGTCTCTGTCTCACCGTGTCTCTCTCTGTGTCTCCCCGTGTCTCTGTCTCCCCGTGTCTCTCTCTGTCTCCCCGTGTCTCTGTCTCCCCGTGTCTCTGTCTCCCCGTGTCTCTGTCTCACCGTGTCTCTGTCTCCCCGTGTCTCTCTCTGTCTCACCGTGTCTCTGTCTCCCCGTGTCTTTCTCTGTCTCACCGTGTCTCTGTCTCACCGTGTCTCTCTCTGTCTCCCCGTGTCTCTCTCCCCGTGTCTCTCTCCGTGTCCCCGTGTCTCTGTCTCACCGTGTCTCTGTCTCCCCGTGTCTCTCTCTGTCTCACCGTGTCTCTGTCTCCCCGTGTCTCTCTCTGTCTCACCGTGTCTCTGTCTCACCGTGTCTCTCTCTGTCTCTGTGTCTCTCCCCATGTCTCTCTCTGTCTCCCCGTGTCTCTCTCCCCGTGTCTCTGTCTCACCGTGTCTCTCTCTGTGTCACCGTGTCTCTCTCTGTCTCCCCGTGTCTCTCTCTGTGTCCCCGTGTCTCTGTCTCACCGTGTCTCTGTCTCACCGTGTCTCTCTCTGTGTCACCGTGTCTCTGTCTCACCGTGTCTCTCTCTGTGTCACCGTGTCTGTCTCACCGTGTCTCTCTCTGTCTCACCGTGTCTCTGTCTAACCGTGTCTCTCTCTGTCTCCCCGTGTCTCTGTCTCCCCGTGTCTCTCTCTGTCTCACCGTGTCTCTCTCTGTCTCACCGTGTCTCTCTCTGTGTCTCCCCGTGTCTCTCTCTGTCTCCCCGTGTCTCTGTCTCACCGTGTCTCTCTCTGTGTCCCCGTGTCTCTGTCTCACCGTGTCTCTCTCTCTCTCCCCGTGTCTCTGTCTCCCCGTGTCTCTCTCTGTGTCCCCGTGTCTCTGTCTCACCGTGTCTCTCTCTGTGTCCCCGTGTCTCTGTCTCCCCGTGTCTCTCTCTGTGTCCCCGTGTCTCTGTCTCACCGTGTCTCTCTCTGTCTCACCGTGTCTCTGTCTCCCCGTGTCTCTCTCTGTGTCACCGTGTCTCTGTCTCCCCGTGTCTCTCTCTGTCTCCCCGTGTCTCTGTCTCCCCGTGTCTCTCTCTGTCTCACCGTGTCTCTCTCTGTGTCCCCGTGTCTCTGTCTCACCGTGTCTCTCTCTGTCTCCCCGTGTCTCTCTACCCGTGTCTCTCTCTGTGTCACCGTGTCTCTGTCTCCCCGTGTCTCTCTCTGTGTCACCGTGTCTCTGTCTCCCCGTGTCTCTCTCTGTGTCACCGTGTCTCTGTCTCCCCGTGTCTCTCTCTGTGTACCCGTGTCTCTGTCTCCCCGTGTCTCTCTCTGTGTCCCCGTGTCTCTGTCTCACCGTGTCTCTGTCTGTGTCCCCGTGTCTCTGTCTCCCCGTGTCTCTCTTTGTCTCCCCGTGTCTCTCTCTGTGTCCCCGTGTCTCTGTCTCACCGTGTCTCTCTCTGTGTCCCCGTGTCTCTGTCTCCCCGTGTCTCTCTCTGTCTCCCCGTGTCTCTGTCTCACCGTGTCTCTCTCTGTGTCCCCGTGTCTCTGTCTCACCGTGTCTCTGTCTGTGTCCCCGTGTCTCTGTCTCCCCGTGTCTCTCTTTGTCTCCCCGTGTCTCTCTCTGTGTCCCCGTGTCTCTGTCTCACCGTGTCTCTCTCTGTGTCCCCGTGTCTCTGTCTCCCCGTGTCTCTCTCTGTCTCCCCGTGTCTCTGTCTCACCGTGTCTCTCTCTGTGTCCCCGTGTCTCTGTCTCACCGTGTCTCTCTCTCTGTCCCCGTGTCTCTGTCTCCCCGTGTCTCTCTCTGTCTCCCCGTGTCTCTGTCTCACCGTGTCTCTCTCTGTGTCCCCGTGTCTCTGTCTCACCGTGTCTCTCTCTGTGTCCCCGTGTCTCTCTCCCCGTGTCTCTCTCTGTGTCCCCGTGTCTCTGTCTCCCCGTGTCTCTGTCTCCCCGTGTCTCTCTCTGTCTCCCCGTGTCTCCCCGTGTCTCTGTCTCCCCGTGTCTCTGTCTCCCCGTGTCTCTGTCTCCCCGTGTCTCTGTCTCACCGTGTCTCTCTCTGTGTCTCCCCGTGTCTCTGTCTCCCCGTGTCTCTCTCTGTCTCCCCGTGTCTCTGTCTCCCCGTGTCTCTGTCTCCCCGTGTCTCTGTCTCACCGTGTCTCTGTCTCCCCGTGTCTCTCTCTGTCTCACCGTGTCTCTGTCTCCCCGTGTCTTTCTCTGTCTCACCGTGTCTCTGTCTCACCGTGTCTCTCTCTGTCTCCCCGTGTCTCTCTCCCCGTGTCTCTCTCCGTGTCTCTGTCTCACCGTGTCTCTGTCTCCCCGTGTCTCTCTCTGTCTCACCGTGTCTCTGTCTCCCCGTGTCTCTCTCTGTCTCACCGTGTCTCTGTCTCACCGTGTCTCTCTCTGTCTCTGTGTCTCTCCCCATGTCTCTCTCTGTCTCCCCGTGTCTCTCTCCCCGTGTCTCTGTCTCACCGTGTCTCTCTCTGTGTCACCGTGTCTCTCTCTGTCTCCCCGTGTCTCTCTCTGTGTCCCCGTGTCTCTGTCTCACCGTGTCTCTGTCTCACCGTGTCTCTCTCTGTGTCACCGTGTCTCTGTCTCACCGTGTCTCTCTCTGTGTCACCGTGTCTGTCTCACCGTGTCTCTCTCTGTCTCACCGTGTCTCTGTCTAACCGTGTCTCTCTCTGTCTCCCCGTGTCTCTGTCTCCCCGTGTCTCTCTCTGTCTCACCGTGTCTCTCTCTGTCTCACCGTGTCTCTCTCTGTGTCTCCCCGTGTCTCTCTCTGTCTCCCCGTGTCTCTGTCTCACCGTGTCTCTCTCTGTGTCCCCGTGTCTCTGTCTCACCGTGTCTCTCTCTCTCTCTCCCGTGTCTCTGTCTCCCCGTGTCTCTCTCTGTGTCCCCGTGTCTCTGTCTCACCGTGTCTCTCTCTGTGTCCCCGTGTCTCTGTCTCCCCGTGTCTCTCTCTGTGTCCCCGTGTCTCTGTCTCCCCGTGTCTCTCTCTGTGTCCCCGTGTCTCTGTCTCCCGTGTCTCTCTCTGTGTCCCCGTGTCTCTGTCTCACCGTGTCTCTGTCTGTGTCCCCGTGTCTCTGTCTCCCCGTGTCTCTCTCTGTCTCCCCGTGTCTCTGTCTCCCCGTGTCTCTCTCTGTGTCCCCGTGTCTCTGTCTCCCCGTGTCTCTCTCTGTGTCCCCGTGTCTCTGTCTCCCGTGTCTCTGTCTCACCGTGTCTCTCTCTCTGTCCCCGTGTCTCTGTCTCACCGTGTCTCTCTCTCGGTGTCCCCGTGTCTCTGTCTCCCCGTGTCTCTCTCTGTGTCCCGTGTCTCTGTCTCACCGTGTCTCTCTCTGTGTCACCGTGTCTGTCTCACCGTGTCTCTCTCTGTGTCCCCGTGTCTCTGTCTCACCGTGTCTCTCTCTGTCCCCGTGTCTCTGTCTCCCCGTGTCTCTCTCTGTGTCTCTCTCTGTGTCTCCGTGTCTCTGTCTCCCCGTGTCTCTCTCTGTGTCCCCGTGTCTCTGTCTCACCGTGTCTCTCTCTCTGTCCCCGTGTCTCTGTCTCCCCGTGTCTCTCTCTGTGTCTCTCTCTGTGTCTCCGTGTCTCTGTCTCACCGTGTCTCTCTCTCTGTCCCCGTGTCTCTGTCTCACCGTGTCTCTCTCTGTGTCACCGTGTCTGTCTCACCGTGTCTCTCTCTGTGTCCCCGTGTCTCTGTCTCACCGTGTCTCTCTCTGTCCCCGTGTCTCTGTCTCCCCGTGTCTCTCTCCGTGTCTCTCTCTGTGTCTCCGTGTCTCTGTCTCCCCGTGTCTCTCTCTGTGTCTCCGTGTCTCTGTCTCACCGTGTCTCTCTCTCTCTCCCCGTGTCTCTCCCCGTGTCTCTCTACCCATGTCTCTCTACCCGTGTCTCTCTCTCTCTCCCCGTGTCTCTCTCGGTGTCCCCGTGTCTCTCTCGGTGTCCCCGTGTCTCTGTCTCACCGTGTCTCTCTCTGTCCCCGTGTCTCTGTCTCCCGTGTCTCTCTCCGTGTCTCTCTCTGTGTCTCCGTGTCTCTGTCTCCCCGTGTCTCTCTCTGTGTCTCCGTGTCTCTGTCTCACCGTGGCTCTCTCTCTCTCCCCGTGTCTCTCCCCGTGTCTCTCTACCCATGTCTCTCTACCCGTGTCTCTCTCTCTCTCCCCGTGTCTCTCTCGGTGTCCCGTGTCTCTCTCGGTGTCCCCGTGTCTCTGTCTCACCTGGCTGTCTCTGCACAGACATCCGATGAGGAGCGCCGTGTAGGAGGCGATGATGCAGTCCTCCATGTGGCGCCCGGCGCGCTGCACCACTGAGACACAGACAGAGACACACAGAGAGACCACAGAGAGACAGAGAGAGACAGAGAGACACAGATAGAGAGAGAGACAGAGACACAGAGAGAGACACAGAGACAGAGAGACAGAGAGACAGAGAGACACACAGAGACAGAGAGATTAGGAAGAGCCTCTCCTCCACCCACCCACCCACCCACCCACCCACTCACCCACCCACCCACCCACCCACTCACCCACCCACCCACCCACCCACCCACTCACCCACCCACCCACCCACTCACCCACCCACCCACCCACCCACTCACCCACCCACCCACCCACTCACCCACCCACCCACCCACCCACTCACCCACCCACTCACCCACCCACCCCACCCACCCACTCACCACCCACCCACCACCCACCCACCCACTCACCCACCCACCCACCCACTCACTCACCCACCCACCCACTCACCCACCCACCACTCACCCACCCACCCACCCACCCACCCACTCACCCACCCACCCACCACTCACCCACCCACCCACCCACTCACCCACCCACCCACTCACACCACCCACCCACCCACCCACCCACCCACCCACTCACCCACCCACCCACCCACTCACCAACCCACCCACCCACCCACCACTCACCACCCACCCACTCACCCACCCACTCACCCACCCACCCACCCACTCACCCACCCACCCACCCACTCACCCACCCACCCACTCACCCACTCACCCACCCACTCACCAACTCACCCACCCACTCACCCACCCACTCACCCACCCACCCACCCACCCACTCACCCACTCACCCACCCACTCACCCACCCACGCACCCACCCACCCACCCACCCTCCCACTCACTCACCCACTCACCCACCGACCCACCCACCCACCCACCCTCTCACCCACCCACTCACCCACCCACCACCACCCACCACTCACCCACCCACCCACCCACCCACCCACTCACCCACCCACCCACCCACCCACTCACCCACCCACTCACCCACCCACCCACCCACTCACCCACCCACCCACCCACTCACCCACCCACCCACTCACCCACTCACCCACCCACTCACCAACTCACCCACTCACTCACCCACTCACCCACCCACTCACCCACCCACGCACCCACCCACCCACCCACCCTCCCACTCACTCACCCACTCACCCACCGACCCACCCACCCACTCACCCACCCACCCACTCACTCACCCACCCACCCACCCACCCACCCACTCACCCACCCACGCACCCACCCACGCACCCACCCACGCACCCACGCACCCACCCACCCATCCACCCTCCCACCCACCCACTCACCCACCGACCCACCCACTCACCCACTCACCCACTCACTCACCCACCCACCCACTCACTCACCCACCCACCCACCCACCCACTCACCCACTCACCCACCCACTCACCCACCCACCCACCCACCCACTCACCGACCCACCCACCCACTCACCGACCCACCCACCCACTCACCCACCCACCCACCCACTCACCCACCCACTCACCCACCCACTCACTCACCCACCCACCCACTCACCACCCACTCACCCACCCACCCACCCACCGACCCACCCACCGACCCACCCACCCACTCACCCACCGACCCACCCACCCACTCACCCACCCACCTACTCACCCACCCACCCACCCACTCACCCACCCACCACCCACCCACCCACTCACCCACCCACCCACTCACCCACCCACCCACCCACCCACTCACCCACACCCACCCACTCACTCACCCACCACCCTCCCACCCACTCACCCACCCACCCACCCACTCACTCACTCACCCACCCACCCACCCACTCACCCACCCACTCACCACACCCACCGACCTACCCACCCACCCACCCACTCACCCACCCACCCACCCACTCACCCACCCACCCACCCACACCCACCCACTCACCCACCCACCCACCCACTCACCCACCACCCACCCACTCACCCACCCACCCACCGACCCACCCACTCACCCACTCACTCACCCACCCACTCACCCACTCACCCACCCTCCCATTCACTCACTCACCACTCACCCACTCACCCACCCACTCACCCACCCACTCACCCACCACCCACCCACCCACTCACCCACCCACCCACCCACCCACTCACCCACTCACCCACCCACCCACTCACTCACCCACCCACCCACCCACTCACCCACCCACTCACCCACCCACCTACTCACCCACCTACTCACCCACCCACCCACCCACTCACCCACCCACTCACCCACCCCCCCACCACTCACCCACCCACCCACCCACCGACCCACCCACTCACCCACTCACCCACCCACTCACTCACCACCCACTCACCCACCCTCCCATTCACTCACTCACCCACTCACCCACTCACCCACCCACCCACCCACTCACCCACCCACTCACCCACCCACCCACTCACCCCACCCACTCACCCACCCACCCACTCACCCACCCACTCAACCCACCCACCCACCCACTCACCCACCCACCCACTCACCCACCCACCACCCACTCACCCACCCACCCACCCACCACCACCCACCCACTCACCCACCACCCACCCACTCACCCACCCACCCCACCCACCCACCCACATCACC
Source organism: Lampetra fluviatilis (assembly GCF_964198595.1). NCBI lineage: Eukaryota > Metazoa > Chordata > Hyperoartia > Petromyzontiformes > Petromyzontidae > Lampetra > Lampetra fluviatilis. Next base: position 70,707 of record NW_027621170.1, read on the forward strand.
CACCCACTCACCCACCACCACCCACCCACCCACCCACCCACTCACCCACCCACCACCCACCCACCCACCCACCCACCCACTCACCCACCCACCCACCCACCCACTCACCCACCCACCCACCCACTCCACCCACCCACCCACCCACCTCACCCACCCACACCACCCACCACCACCCACCCACTCACCACCACCACCCACCCACCCACTCACCCACCCACCACCCACCCACTCACCCACCCACCCACCCACCCACCCACTCACCCACTCCACCCACCCACTCCACCCACCCACTCACCACCCACCCACTCACCCACTCACCCACCCACTCACCCACCCACCCACCCACTCACCCACCTCCCACCACTCACTCACCCACTCACCCACCCACCCACCCACTCACCCACCCACTCACCCACCCACCTCACCCACTCACCCACCCACCCACCCACTCACCCACTCACCCCACCCACTCACTCACCCACCCACCCACCCACCCACTCACCCACTCACCCACCCACTCACCCACTCCACCCTCCCACCCACTCACTCACCCACCCACCCACCCACCCACTCACTCACCCACCCCACCCACCCACTCACCCACCCACCCTCCCA